>NW_018108506.1:59828-74253 GCF_000183805.2 Loa loa
CCGATCACCTAAGAGAGAGTAAAGTTCCGATCTATCTTCCAAAAAACAAACTTCTAGCGAAAGTGCATATTTCTTCCAAGGATTAACATCGTTTCAGTCATTCCACTTGTGATTTCAGTTAATCATTTGGTATGAGAATGGGAACTTCACGAAAAGCTCTCTGTAGTGAGTAGCAGCAACATCTCCAACATCTCATGATATACACAAATAAGGATATTTTAAGCAAGCTTTTAGGAACTGCTATCGTACCCATAGGTTTGTGATTTACCCACGTCCGTTGGTATAATAATCATTCATACTAACTGCCGTAATATAAAAACCCCAATAATATCTAGATAATATTCAACGTATATGAGATATAGCAGAGAAAACTAGAAAGTTACCCGAAGGTTACCCAAAAAACACCTCAAAGATACAGGAAGTACCCAAAAATGAGAAAAGAAATAAGAAAAACCTCTAACCTTACGTTTCTTACGTCTCGGTAGTTTTGAGAACAGCAAATTCACACAGTTCCACTTCATAAACAGCCAGTAAAATGAGAAAAAACGCCCGGTTTAAACGAATTACGCTTCAGTGATTTTAGTAAATGAGAAAGATGACGTAGAGAACGTGAGCTACTGTGTGTCTAAGGAACGACTTATTGATTGACGCACTGTGGCGGAACCCTCCGTATTGCATTTGTGACAGAGACAAAACCGCTGTGCTTTACAGATTTGCTTAAATTTCTGGAATTTACATGACACCTCGTCACTGCTTTTCTTTTTCCCGATTTTCCATATCATTCGGGAAAATTGTCCTGGATCTCATAAGTGTCTGACATGAAATTTCGACAGAATAATATGCAAATATCTATAAATATCAACTGAAGCGAAATTACGATTAAACTGTTTTCGAGGGTAATTTCCAGTTTACCATTTATACAACCTATTGAGTGGTAGGATTAACCAAGTGAATTTAACTTCAAATAATTCAGTTCCAATTGTTATTAAAATACAGATTATTTCTGATCCGGAAAATGTTATTTAATTGAATTTGATTTGTTTTGAATTGTAGAATACAAATTAACTCTTCAGAGAACTTTAAAATTCTAAAATTTTGTGAGGATAAGAAGAACGTTGGAAAGCACAATGATCGATCTTAACCGATTGGAAATTCTCTTTGAAAAAAGTTTAGTCCTTTCTCTTTTTTATGTTAAACATGAAAAACGGAGGACACAAAAAGCAGAAAGAGATTGTCGCTTACTTAGGTTTTGTATCTCTCAAAAAAACTGTAATAAGCAATCAGTGACAATGGAAGTCTCACTTGTAAAAATTCATCTTTTAACGTATTATTTGAGTTATAAGTTCAAAGCAAAAAAAAATAAATTAAAAGAGGGAAACATAAAAAAGTTGGATGGGAAAAAAGCAATTATATTGAAATTGAGAAATTATAAAGACATACAAGTGAGGCCTTCATAATAGAAATTAAGAAACTGAAAATAGGTAAGCGAAATTATTCCATCTGAATGTCGGATTATCATCTAATTCGAACTTCATACATCAAATTATCCCTAAATATCTGGATATTAAGTTAAACTGAGTTGATATCAAATTAATTGAATAACAGATTAAAAACTTAAAAATTATTTAAATATTGAAATAAAAATTTTCGGATCAAATTGGAAAATATCAGACTATGTAAATATACAATCAAAATCCGGCTGTATGCTCGCATATGTTTAGTTGAATCATTAAATCAAATATCGAATTGAAAACAAATTAATCAACAACAAATTAATCTTAGTATCCAACTGATTTATATGGTTTGTTGTTGCATCGTATCGAGCCGATAATTAACGTCACATGTTTCCTTGCAAAAGTCAATCATTTAATAAAAAAAAGAAATCCTTTTTTAAGATCTGAATTATACCAATAAGTATGAGGGTGAAATGAAAATTGTGTCAGGTTGTATGCTGTAAATGTTCCGAAAATCCTGATTTTATGTCTAGCAATATCAGAGGAAATATCTAAACTATTCCATTTCTCTTTTAGCTTCATTTCAGTTATGGATGGATTTTTTCTTTTTTAATTTCTCATACACTTTTTTTTTTCACTTCTCACTAATTTTCATCAAACCTAAAGTTAGCTCGAGATTCAAGAACGAAAAATACCAACTTAAGTTAGTGTCTCGGGACACTCCTGTTTGATATGAATTTGTTGAATAATTTTAGAGGGAAATGAAAAAGCTGCAAATAATATATGGAAAACCTACACATTTCATCATTTGAATGAATAGCAGACAGTCAATCGAATAATTAAGATTAGCTCAGAGCTAATATAATTAAGAATTTGGCTCAACGGTTTGCACCAATGGAGAATGTTTTAGATAGGGTATGAGCGTATCGAATGATTTCCATCTCCTCCTCGTTCTTCATTGCACATTCTCGTTCGACAAAACTAACGATGGTGATTTGACGGGTGATGATGATGATAATACTCTTGACAATAGGTCATCTATTGTGATATGCGAACAAATCAAAATTCCACATTAACTTTGGGAAGATGAGAAAAAGAATAGAAATGGAGACATGCAGTCCTTCCAGCTATTTTGCTTGTTTCAAGTGCTAAATGCAAATGGGAAAGGATACCATTTGTAAGCATTTCTTTTTCTAAGCGCTCTGACGGTGAAAAGTCGTAAAATCGATGAGGAAAACCCAGAACGTTGGAATTCGTCCGTAAACATCACAGATTGTATATCGCGCCCTGCTTCCTTCTATTGGATATATCAGAACTTCCGAAGTATTTAGCACAATGTGTCGCATGATCGTAAGCTGGACATTTTAGATAAGACAGAATGACCAAAAGATGGCTTATGATACCAGCTGTTTATAGGTTAATTTTAAGTCATTTTAAAACTTTTCTATACTCATGCTTGAAATCGTAAGTAAATCAGATATTTTGCAATTCACGCCATCATCCCTTCTAATTCATTCGGATGGATCAACCATCGTTTATTCACCGTTTCAGACAATCAAAAGATGAATTGCTTTCTGTGTTTTTTCCGGGGATTCCGGAAAGATTGACCTGATTAACGGTCTTTTTCTTTTTTTTTTTGTACTGGGTTCAGGATCATTGCACTAGGCTTCTTATTAATAAGCAAAAGCAAATAAATGCAACATAATTGCTGAATAGTTAGGAATGAAAACAATGCGAAATCTGTGAGAAGTTAACAAACCTTATGGATTGAATTTTCGTTAATAATTTGGCCATTAGTTTGCCGTTTTTGTGTAAAAGAGAAAATTTGATATGGTTCACGACCTGGCAAAATGTTTCTCGTTTCTTGATCCGTTGCACCGCAGAAGTATGCAAGCATCTTGTTCGGATTGATTATCGGTAAACCACCCAACCATTGTATAATTTCTTCTCCCGTTAAATCAATTTTTGCTGTTTCTGGAGAATCTGACTGTGACAAAGATTTCTCAACCAAACCATCATAATTACCAACTTTTTTCTCATTCTTCCAGTCCAGATCATTATCAGTAAGTTGTTCACGATTTCGTAAATTTGCATCATTAATTCTAGTGGTAGTAATTAAATCAGAAAGAAGAACGAGAGAATCATCAACCGAGGCAAGAATCATTTCAAGTCCTCCCGGTCGCCGGTAGGTATTTTTAAGTGCTCGAACACTGTTTCGTTTGAAGCTTCCTTTGTGCTGTGCAGATGGAAAGCTGACACTACGTGATTCAAAATTTAGTCGCTCTCTATGCATATCCGGAAAGTATGATTCACTCTTTTTTTCCGTAAATCTTGCTGAACTGGCGCAGAACACTTGGAAGACAAGAAATTTAGTTAGTTATATCCTTAACACTTGTTGCTCTTTTAATGCTATGCTGTGATAATGAAGTTGGAGGATGTAAGAATTCCAAACTTTGACGAATATCGAAGGCAACGGAATTGAAGAAGTCCGTAAAAAGTGGGATCCAGAAAGGAACTTTTCAATAATAATAGCAAAAATGTAACAAATTTCAAATGCAAAATTTCATTTAAAAGAAAGATATTTTGAAATTTTAATCAACATCTAACAATGAATCAGTGAATGTTTTTATTAAAAAGTTTCATTTCTCAATGGATTTTTACAATGAGAAAGAATATATTATATATAAGAAAAGAAAGCTTACAGACGATAAAGAAATGACAAAAAAAATTATATTTCCATAGGATGATGAAATTTTAAAAGGTTAGAAAGTTAAGACGTCCATTAACAATTTCCGAATCATTCCTTAAATATTAAAAAAAAGGCGGCTTTCTAATGTTTTCATTGTGAAATTTTACAATGAAATAAAGCATAAATTTCAAAATCTAACTTTATGCAACTCCCTAGTTCTGTTTCTGAATTGACTTTTAAGTATTTGTCATTAAATATCCACAAAATCACATTCATTAATTTGAAAAATATACTCCGGCCGCTAAAAAATCACGAATCATCAGAATGACTAAATCAAGAATTTGTACACTAATTCAAATTTGGTAGAAGTTTAAAAAATGGATACAAAAAAATTTCCACAAGAATTACTAAGAAGAGATTTTTAATGAGTAGCTATTTCTTATAAAGGAATATAAGAAACTGAGCAGACACAAAGAGAAAGAGAGAGAGAGAGGGAGACATTTTGTATGTAAATTCAAAATTTGTAAAATGCAAATTTTCCTTTTGATAAAGGCGAACAATTTTTTTTACCGCTTATTCTGATCAAATAATTATTCTCTGTGAACGAATAAGAATTGAACAATTCATTTATAGGAACATATAATGTCAGCAGCGATATATTCTTTCTTTTTTTTCCACTTAAGCCAAATATTTGAAATTGTGAGATTAAGTATGAGAAAAAAATGAAATGTTTATGGGATTTTAAATATTTATTGTAGTCAATTAAGTAACTTCAGACATGGATTATCAAAGACATTTTGAATTGCTAATGTATTTTCATTTTGTAACAGAAGAAATTTAGGTAATTTAAATAGATCAAAAAATGAATTTAGTGGATCGAAAAATGTCGCATTCAATTCATGGAAGTTGGCAAGTCTGGACCATAAATTAGGAAAGACGTGACAGTTTGCAAGAAGTATTTTCAATGCCAAGTCAATAAAAGGCTAGGAGATAAGATAATTTAATTTAAATAAAGCTTAGAAGATGAAGTAATTCAATGCGGATGAAAGTTTAATTTAATGTCGAATTAAAGGCTTATGTATTTGTTTATACGACAGAAACTCTATATAATCAATACGTTGAGCCCTTTCGTATGATTGAGAGAAAGCAATTGGTCAAGACGAATATTAGCATAATTTGGATAAATTTACGCTATGCTTTAACTTGGAAGATATTCAAATGAGATTTGACATGTCAAATATTGCATCATTGGACAATAAAATTGTTGATTGAAAAATTGATTCCACTTTGGCATGAAACCGTAATTTTAGTTCAAATAAAGCAAAAAAAGAGAAAAAGGTGAAGGAACCTAAAATGTGATGTTAAAAGATTTTATACAAAAATAATTTCCATACTTTGTCCCCTCTTCCTCTACCTAAGAAAATGGTGACATATTCATTATAATATTTTAATATATCGTCTCATTGAATTGCTAATATTTCGCTTATAGCTATAAAAACAATATGCATTGGCCTGAAATGAAATGAAAAGTAAAACGTGCACTTGCACTTTTGTTGGATATTTTGACAAAAGTGTCAGATGATTTGTCTTTAAATGAAACCCAATTTGTAATTCGAAAGAAAGAAAACGAAGTCACCTCTGAATAGCTTAAATTTATTTTAATAACTTCAGACATTTTAGTAAATTATGGCATAAAATTTACTTTGAATCTTCTAAATTCTAATAAAACCAATAAAAATAATAAAAGGGTTGGGAGAAAAAAGCAAATTTTCCAATAAAAAAAAATTAAATTCCATCAAAACATGCATTTAACTTATATTTACACTAATCCTCCTTTTTTCATCATTTTTGCACATCTTTTCCTTTGACGAGGATCATTTAATTAATAAGCATTATCATACTTCGCCATGTAACCTTTTTCAAGGGACAACTATGATTTGCCTTCAACAGAAATTTTTTCTTTTTTGTATTGAACAGAAAATCTTTTGAAATGATAAAGTTTTGCATAAATTTATTGAAATACATATTCAATTTGAAAATTTTTTCTAGTCCAAATGACAAGTTCAAGCATACGTGTTGAATGTTGAAGTCTTCCCGGAACTGGTCAATATCCATTGATATTAGCCATTAATTAATAACAGTATTTTTTAAAAAAAGAGAAAATTGTTTGTTAAAAAGACAATTGATATAAATTCACGATTAATTTAAATTTTTTGTTAAATTATGGTAAGTATGACTGATTTTAACGATAAAGCATATCATTTGAAAAGTGGGTGTATCACAGAGTAGAAGTTAAATAAAAAATTTAGAAAAGAAGATGAATTTCCGGTTATTGAAGAGCAAATATTCAGTGTGAGAAATGTTAGATGAAGAAGGAAGAAGAATCAATTGCTCCTTCTGGACTAATGCGCCAGATGATAGAAATGGACATATGGCAATATGATGGGCAGGCAAACTGCTGACCAAAGAAAAGCTAAGCTATCTAGTAGCAAGTTGACAGAGAGCTATACTATGACTAATGATTTCCTATTTCTCTGATATTGGAAATAGTACATACAACGACTCATCATACGAGAGACAGGTAATTCACACGGACAGAGAAAACACGAAAGGATGGACAAATATGACATAGTTGTGAGATGACCGCAGGAATTTAATTTCAGTATACCGTTTAACAGTTCTTCCATTAAATTACTCGTTAATTTTTTTTTATTTAAAAACTTTTATAACACGTTATAAATAAAATTTTATAAGGGAATAAACCGGGTATCCATCTTTTGATGGGTTGGAAAAGTTAAAATGTCTTGATGTCAATTTGATAAATGAATGGTTCAAATGTCCTATATCGATTATGCGCAAGTATCACAACACAAAAGCATTATATGTTTGCTGGGCAACAGAAAACGAACGTTAGTATAAGTTCAAACCTTTGCCTTTTTAACAACTAACATAAACAGATCACGTATATCTCACGTTTACGTTGGTTAAATATGTAAAATTGCCATGTTCGTGATATATATGCAATATATTACTATTTTCCGAAGGTATGAAACTTTCATTTTCCTATTAAAAGAGAACGAAAAAAAAGAGGGAAAGCATGAAAAGAGAAGGAAAAAGTGTACTTGGAATAAACGCCATTATTCATATTCTCCAATTTGTGTTTTATTTGCATTATTCAAATTCCTATTCCAATTTATTTTCTCTTTTACTTCCCTCTATTTGTTCACTACCGCCATTTATTATTATTATTATTATTATTATTATTATTATTATTATTATTATTATTATTATTATTATTATTACCATTATTATCATTACTATTATTATTAATTATCATTATTAATTTCTACCATCATTAACTATTATTAATTATTATTAACTACTATTACTACTATTACTATTAATAATGTGACTGTAAAATGACTAAAATGAAAAGTTGAAAAAATTGTTCACATGAGTAAAGGATGTAAGAGTTTTCATGGGGAATGACAAAACATTAGCTTCTTGATAAGAGTAAAAAAAGAATACTTTTTTTGCTCCTATCAAATTTCAATATGAATAATGAATCAATTATTAAAGAATGAATAATCTGGTCCTCTAGGATGGAAAAAAAAAGTAGAAAGTAAATGAAATAAAATCTGATTATGGAAAAAATGTAAACCTTGAAGCCGATTCTAATTATGCTTTCCCTTCGTTCCTGTTATAATTTTATGCCGTTAAGATACTGACAATTTATTTTATTCAATTTAATTTTCAATGATTTTAAATTGACTAAAAAAGTCTTTTTTTGCATTTTGTGATATAAAATTTAAAAAGTTCAACGTATGAAAAAATACTAATTGGCATGTTTTATTAGATAACATTTGTTTAAACACAGTTGGATTACAATTTTTTAAAGGGTAAATCTAATCTATTTTCAAATATTTTCAAGAAAGACCTAATGAAATATATGAAATATAAGGTCAACAAATTTTACCTTAAACTAATCTTCACTTCTGGAACTTATAGATATCTCTCTCATTAATACATAAATTCGCTTAATTAACATGAAAAATAAAAAATTTGACTGAAACATTCAAATATAGTGAATGCATTGGAAGAATATATTCCCTTTCTTTCATTTTCGTTAATTTCATTTATCGGTAAGATGAAAGAAGCCATAAAAGGCCTGTAATCAACAAACTACCACAATTCTTTGCAATCAGTGCTATTGAGGCTAAGATCAATTTGTGAGGCTAAACAAAAGAAAGCAAAATCCATCGCTAATCATTCTCAAACATAGAACAGACTAGGACATTTAAAACAAATGGCAAATATGGGATATGGCCTAGCACCGCGAAGCACCAATGTCTAACAGTGCAGGATGAGAACACACCCACATGAAATACACACACAGACACATACACACGCATACATACATACATGGCGTACACAATAGTTAAATTAGTTACTAAAGCTACCAGTCTCATTGATGGGATGTGTAAGGCAGAGATATTCAATTTTTTCTCATCACTTGATAAGGACATTAAAATTTTGCTGACATAAGCCAAGAAATACAGTGGACAAGAGAGAGATACGAGCCGATAGGCAAAAATAAGCCAGGTATTGCTGGATTTCAACCAATTGAACAGTTTTCATCTTTATAATTAAGCAACTGAAATGATTCGGAATTTACACCATAAAAAAAAAGGGAGAAGAAGGGGTAATAGTTGGACGAACCTGGTCATGTCCTTCCCATGTGCCAAATGGATTCATGCTTGTCATGGTGACATGGTCATTGTCCAAAAATAATGAATGATGCTGCTGAAAACGATGTAACTGAAGATTATATTCCGGAAGTTTGCTCCATAAGCCATAGATGACAGCATATTCACGATGAGTTATCAGTTATCAGAAAGTTATTCAGATATAAAATTTCCTTCTGACAAAAAAAATATAAAATTTTCATCCGTAGAAATAATATCTACTGCTTCCGAAGGTTTGCCAATATTAAAGAGAATCATAAAATGGAATAAAGTAGTGGAAGAAAAATTTCGAGATTTCGCTAATTGAATTTGCGTTTACTGTTAAGGAAAAAAGGAAAATGGTAAGGGTGTTAGAATGATTTGAGACTAAGTGACGGTAACTGCTTGGACCAGTGTCTATATATGGTTTAGTGACCGATAATAGGTATCGAAAAAGAAAGTGAATATTAAGGATGGAATGATTGAACAGATGGTATGACTCACTCAATCAAACTGTTCCAACTATTCAAAAAGAAGAGAAAGAAAAAAGTAGCTTCGGAAATAAGAAGACAAATTGGATTAAAACATTTCCTTATACTTATCCTCATCTATAATTTCTAAAATTTATTTTAAAAAGATTTGCTTTTCAACAAATTAATTAGTAACAAAAGTGGCTTGAACTGAAGCATTTCACCAAATGGACAACTTAGCTTTGATCGATTTTATAATAGTTTATATAGACTTCAGAGCCAAAAAATAGGGGAAGAGAAAGTATAGAATGTAGTTCTTACCCACTTTTTTTTTTTTAATTTCTTGAGTGTCAATTTGATAACTGGGCATGTCACTTGTTCGGAGAGTAAAAATTCAAACAAAAAAAATTTGTAAAATCAAAGAAAAAAAAATCAGACATTATGCGAACAAACAATTGGAACTGAAAAGCTTAGTTCGAGATCGACATGATTCTTATCAAAAAATAATGAAGAAATCATTGGCTAGGACTAGATGATTCAAACGGTGGATGATAGCCTTGTCGATGAGTACTTTAAATGGCAGGACTACCATCGCATTCTTTTTTTTTTAACTCAAACTTATTCCTATTACATTATCATTTCCAATTTACACAGTGTTATCATCAGTAGGGTGACGACTCAAAACCGTATGAATGAATTGGTCAGTTTAGGAATCTTAAATATAAACTGAAACCAAAACTTTTCCAATTTTCAACATTGACCATTAGGAGCAATTATGAATATTTATGAAATGGAACAAATTCAAATATTCACTTTTAATTAGATTGCATCAATTTGTGCGCGAAGAAGAGAGAAAAAAACGATGGAATTTATGATTTAGTAAGGTTTTTTAAATGAAATCACTTACCTTTCCATTACTGTTTCTTCTCATGTTATTCGAAAAAACCGTTGGAATAAATACTTCACGTCGTTTGACAAACGAATTAAGTAGGATAATGATCGGATTACGGCAAAAATTAAATCGAGAATTGTTTTTGTTGTTGTTGCCACAACTGATATCAATCGATGAAGTTGTTGGCAAAATGTGAACTGAATGCGATCGTTTTGGTACAGTCATTGCTGTGAATTTTAACTACAAAAGGTAATCGAAAAAAAAAAACATCTGTTGTTTACTGTATACAGCGAAAAATTAGAAAATTAAGAATTAAAATTAACACGAATACTAAAAATACATTTTAAGGAAAGGCGTATTTGCATTTAAATGAAATTTGAAAAAATCGAATTTTCGTTCAATTAAGAAAAAGTTATTCGAATTAATGCTACAGTGATATCATAAATGGTTAGTAAATCCTTCTGATCCAAATAGTATCAAATGCAGTCATGTAGATGCATTAGTACAATGAAGTGACTTGGATATGTGACTTCGGAGAAGATAACATTACCAAATGAATGTTTACATGATTAAAAATTGAATTAAATAAAGTTAAAAATGGTGAAAACAAGTAGTATATTTTGCATTTCATAGCCATAGAAATTAAATAACGAATAAGAAAGCCTCCGAGCATATAGGAATAAGATATGATTTTAAACAGTTGATCAGGTCAAGAAGATAAAGAAGATAGCGCTGGCGCGTAATTGGGGACAAATAAATGAACTGCTAAAACTAAGTTATAATTAGTATCAAACATAAGTATAATAAAAATTGCGGGAAAATCCACTTTATTTTGGGTCCTTGAAAGTTTCGTGTGATTGTTCTTAATGAACATGTGAAGTTCGAATTTACAATTGTTATTTTTCACATATGAATTTTGGAAATTTTTTTAAAGAATGGTTCATTACGATGAGATGACAATTTACTGAATCTGAAACCTGGTTTCGTATTTTGGATTCTGTACAATATTTCATAAGGACTATAGAAAGTATTATTGTTGACATAGAGTCGAAAGCACTCTTGGAAGCTTTTTCAATCGTGTTAACAAGATAAATCGAGATTAATTTATGCAATGTAAAGCCATGAATGAAATGACAAATGATGACAGTTCATATCACCTGGACTAGCTTTAGGAAACTCAAATAGGTCAGAACTGGAAAGTACAGTCTTATCATTAACAGCAAAAACATAACAAATTTTCCTTGGTTTATCGTGTAAATATCTTTACCGTTGATGTAAACAAAAATAAGGGTAAATTTAAATCATATAACTGCACTGATATTTATAAGAAATTGTGAAGAAATTTTCTTGGAAGAATTTTCATAAAAGTTTTAACTTATCAAATTAATCTAAACGATAAAATCAAACTGTATTTGTGTACATATATATGTACTAAATAAATAATGGATAGATTTAGTCTTATATTTCATTGTTTAAAAAAAAAAAGAAAAAATGCTATGATAAAGTAAAGGAAATCCACTAATAATAATTTGTTCGAGAAATAATATAACGGAAAATAATTTAGAGGAAAGCTTTAAAATTGAAATAGTAAGGTGAAAATAAATTCGATAAACAAAAAAAAATGAATTAAGTAACTTTTGGAATATGCATAAAGACATAATTTAGGAAATAGACTTGCGGATATATCAGAAATTATCTAATTCGTTTTAATTCCTCATCAGATTTACTTCTATCATATTCTTTTTATTCTGAATATTTTTGTTAAAAGATGAAATATTATTTGATATCATGTCTATTATCAATGGATGAAAAGAAACATTGACTAAATGTAAAAGTATATTGAAATGTGGATCCAAACGTGATCGAATGGATGTTGATGGATTTAATTTAATTAGTTGATGGATTTAAAATGTTTAAGTGAACTACCGACTGTATCTGACAATCACACTTGATAGAAGAATATTTGGAATATTTCCACCGCTCTTTTATCCATCTATACTTGCCGGTACCGTTCCGTCACTTCCCCCATTCACTACCACTATGCAATTTAAAAATTTTAAATTAACCTATAAAAACTGGCTCATTCTATTTCTACCGCAGCGTTTTTCTTTTGAATATTGTTTATATTATACGCAATGAGAAATTTGCTTGTTTGACAAAAGAATGAAAAAAAAGAAAAAATTTCAAATAAACGATTTTACATTTTGCCATGGAATCCAACAGAGCAAAAGATGTTCATTGAATAATTTGATCAAATTAAGGAAAAATCAGTTGCCACTTGTAGTTTTGACCCAGATGGAGTAAAAGAAAATTTAGAAAAAGTTCAGATTTAAAAAAAGAAAAAAAGAAGGATGACTGAGGAGAGAGTTGTTTGCCTAAAACAAATTATACATGTATTAAAAATTACAATGCACGGATCAGTTAACATTATATTTTTTTCATTCCTCTGAAACACTTAATAGTGTATTTCACTCTCGAATGGTTCGTTCCCTGATTTTCAACTATATTTTTCAATTTCCAGCTCTTTTATACCGAAAAGTATTATTATTCGAAATTAAATAATCCTTACTTTGTTGTCAAGGGATAATGACTATTTAGTAGAAGTATTGATGTGATCCTCAAGCATAATTGGGTTACTGAGCAAAATTACGAGAAAACATCATGATTATTATGATGGAACGATTTAGCGCCTTCTAAAAGACTTTCCAAAATTACATTTCAATTTAGATATTGATGAAAGAATTCGTTTCTTATTTCTTTTATATCATAAAAATAGTTGACATAAAGTGATTTGATATCTCAGATCTACAATTCATTTTGCCAAATACCAAATTAAAAATTAATCTTCGTTGCAAACACTTTATTATCTTCATTGCGGAATATTTCCTTTTAATTTAAAAAGACAGCATTTGAGCAATTTGGATTCTTTTAATAACGTTTATGAATTAACGCTTATGATTAAAAATTTTTGCATTACATTTAATTGTTATTGTGCTTTAACTGTTATTTAGTAATTATCATTGTCATTAATTTTCCGAAATATTTAGTCACTATCCGTTATTCAATCATATCAAAAAATTATAAAGTATAACTTTCACGAAGTATTATAAAGCATAACTTTTATGCAATATAACTTATGCATCATAACTTATAACGTTTGCAAAGTGTAACTTTCAATTATAAAACATAACTTTTCCGGCGGGATACTTTATCTATGATAAACACATTTTATTTGCAAAAATCAAGTTTAGTTAGCATGCTAGCATACTAAGTTTGTCTTCAGTGTATCATTATCAGTGATATATTAAGTTATCAATAAGCATAACAATTAGATTTCGCATGGATAAAAAAAAGAAAGGAAACATTTTCGGAACTAGTTATATGGTAATGTTTGCAATATGTCTCGATGATTTTGCTGATTTTAATAAAATTGCTATCTCATTGAAAAAATAATCTTGATTCTGATGATATTTGACATAATTGAGAAATAGTACAAATTAAGGTTTTTGTCTTAACCTTTGACTTTATATATTATTTGTTATTTGTTTTACAACTTGCATTTCTATGTTCAACAATTTTGTAAACTTGCTTGAAGATGATCGTTGGAAAAAATCATACCAACATTATTTACAACTTAGCTGGAGTATGTAATGAAGCAGTTATATTCGATAAAGCCAATGATTAGAAGAATTGTGGGAGGAAAAATTTTCGACCTATTCTCAAACTTTCAATGAGTATGACTTCTTGCTTGCCGTAGGTGTATTCCAACTGCGCCATTTTTGGCAACTGCGCCATTTTTGTATTCCAACTGCGCCATTTTTGTATTCCAACTGCGCCACCTGCGCCATTTTTCGCCATATTATAATTTTTCCTATTGTTTTAATGTTACGTGAAATTCAATGTCTGAATTTAAGAATTATATCCTCATGCTCTAAATAAACATTTCATTAATCTCCTGAAAAAGAAAACAAGAAAAAGAAACTTAAAAATGGAAGTGAATACCTTTTTTAGGATTCATATAGTCATTTACTGAATCTGATAATTTCATGTCACATCAAAACTATTGAAAAAATATGATATAAAATAAAGAAAACCATAGACTGGAGACATTTCTCGAATATCCGACAAGCAGATAGGATTGACTTATCTTTAATTCCAGCAAAACTGCACATACGAGTTGGTATTAGTTGTGCATC
>NW_018108506.1:74273-76791 GCF_000183805.2 Loa loa
TTTTTGTATTCCAACTGCGCCATTTTTGTATTCCAACTGCGCCATTTTTGTATTCCAACTGCGCCACCTGCGCCATTTTTCGCCATATTATAATTTTTCCTATTGTTTTAATGTTACGTGAAATTCGATGTCTGAATTTAAGAATTATATCCTCATGCTCTAAATAAACATTTCATTAATCTCCTGAAAAAGAAAACAAGAAAAAGAAACTTAAAAATGGAAGTGAATACCTTTTTTAGGATTCATATAGTCATTTACTGAATCTGATAATTTCATGTCACATCAAAACTATTGAAAAAATATGATATAAAATAAAGAAAATCATAGACTGGAGACATTTCTCGAATATCCGACAAGCAGATAGGATTGACTTATCTTTAATTCCAGCAAAACTGCACATACGAGTTGGTATTAGTTGTGCATCATTTACTCGTACTCTTCGTTATGCAAATTTGGACACCCGTCGTTTATTATTGATGTCACTGTAAATTAATTAAATTAATTAGTATGAAATCGACTCGAATGGATTTGTCGCGATTGACTTAGTGGATAGGCAAGTCATTTAATTTCCACTTCTTTATTATCATTTTAAATTAGAGAAAAACTTACCATTTACTTTAATTTAAATTACTCTTTTCAGATAGTCTCAATTAAGAGAAAGCTATCGCTTACTCTAATTAGGATTATTCAAGCTCTCTTAATTACAGTCAGTTTAGTTGAAGTAAAACTTCAACAATCCTTTCAAGGAATGGCGAAACTCAGCAATAATTTGTCAGGTGCTTGCTTCATTTTCACACGTCAATTTAGCATCATTTATACCACCTTATCGATTTGCCTTTTCAAAATATTCCAATATTCCTGTCGCTGATATCGCGAGTAGAAACAAAGGGACAATAATCCCCCTTTTTTTTGAAGGCCAGACATCTTTGTTTTATATGCTCATATTGTCTTACATTTGCGCTAACAAAGAACCTAACGCCAATGGGTGCTAATTCTTGTAATCATAAAACGGTATAAGGACCCTCCCAGTCGAAGAAGCGGAGGATCCTCGGCACTAATCCACTTTTTCAAATGTGTTTCATTGAGGTCGGTTGGATATAAAGTATCGGGTGTGATTTGTCTTTTTTGTTCGTGTGTATTCGTTATTAATTTGTTGTATCAATCATATTTCCAAGTTCGTTGTTGTGTTAATAAATTTATCGTAATAGAAGGTTTAATTACCCAAATTTGAAGTGCTATCAACTAAAGAGGCAAAAAGAATCCTCAGTTTTTGTCACGACTGAAGAAAATCGGCGACAATTCCCTTTTATTCCAATATTCCAGTATTCGACAATATTCCCTTTCAAAATTAATCTGAAATAAAATTTATGAAAAAACTCGGAAGTGTTAGGCTATTCCATTTCATTACTTTTCATTTACTCTTTATGTCTTTTGTCACTGAATAAAATTGAATGAAAGTTTCCTATTATAACATTTGAATGTGGAAATATATCAGATGTTATCAATTCGACGACAGTATTCTCTTCATGAGAGCAACTACCGATATTTGCATTCACCTCTTTGAAATGGAATTATCACTTAGCATGATTCACTTGACTACCAAGTTAGCTATTTAAGTTTTTCACTGCTTCAGTACAATATATGTTTTCCTAATGGGAACAAAAATATTGGAAACTCATCCGACAACAGTGAAAAATTAAGTTGAACTGCATCAAACTAGATGATAAGAGTGATTGAAGGGAGATAAGTAATGAGAAGTAGTACCAATAAATTGAATGAAATAAAAAAGCAGGACAGATATTCAATTGAGACAAATATTTGATTTTATCTTCCTTCTGTATGTTATCAGATTGTTATTATGCTCATACATATATTAATATTTCTCATCAGGATTGATTGAAGTTTATTAACGTTTATTTGTTGATCCATATGTTATAACACCACATGCTTATCTGTGATCAATGAAGTTGGTGTCCTTGTCAATATGTAGAGCTCGGCATCGGCAATAGTGATATACGCTGGAATTCGTAACACAATGACATTGACCCTTTGTGGGTTCTACCATCAAAAATCCAAATAATATCTTTCCATTTTATATAGAATTCGAAATTCGTTCGATAAATTTGTTGAAACAATAATTGTTTTTGAAATAAAGCGAAAAATTTGCTTTGTTTCATTCGTGAGAACTCAATTAATTAAAACTCTGTTAGAGTACTAATGCTACGGCAGAAATTGAAATTCAACGTAGCTTTGGAATTTATTGTACAATCGGTTATGTTATAAAAATTCATTTTGGTACAAATTGAAAAATTCAAAAATTTTTTAAACAGGAGAGCTTGGAAAAATTTACCTTCAGAGAAAGTTTACTGAGTAAGCTAGTGAATTAAAAAAATAAAAATCTAGTGAAGAAATTTTCCTGTCTTTCTACTGAAAATAGCTAAACTAATTTATTGTCATGGCAATTGTGGTGTCACCAGAAAATTGCTATTACTGCCATCAGTCTCACTTTCTCTGATTC
>NW_018108507.1:0-6023 GCF_000183805.2 Loa loa
AAGAGGAAACGAAGAAAGCGAACGAGCGCGTACACATTTATACAAATTCTCGGAGAAGTAATGTAAACATTTACTTAAACGATGGCGCAAAAAACTATCAATCATCCAAAGTTATTAATATTTTATTATTGTCGTTTTTATTTATTATCTATTCATTTATTATTATTATTATTATTATTATTATTATCATTATTATTATCATTATTATCATTATCATTATTATTATTATTATTATTATCATTATTATCATCATCATTATCATTATCATTATCATTATTATTATTATTATCATTATTATTATTATTAATTATTATCATTGTTATTATTATTGTTATTATTATTATTACTATCACTATCATTTATCATTATCATTATCATTATCATTATTATTGTTATTATTTATTATTATTATTATTATTACTTATTATTATTATTATTATTATTATTATTATTATTATTATTATTATTATTATTATTATTATTATTATTATTATTATTGTTATTGTTATTATTATTATTATTATTATTATTATTATTATTATTATTATTATTATTATTAATTATTATTATTAGTAATGATTATAAGTTTGTCTTAAACCAGAATTTATTAATTTTACGAAATTGATATAAAATTATTGATGATTAATAAATAATAATGATATTAAGGTTATAAAAAGGAGCAGTATGAATGATAATGATTGTGCTGAAATGTTAGTAGTTTATTGTTCTCATTATTGCAAATTGTACAACAAAATTACTACCATTATCATTGCTACAAACTATTGCCGATCAAATATACGACATCTAATCGGACGGGTATCGGACATTAATCGAGCAATTTGTCGTAAGAAGATGTGTGGTATAATGGGTTATTCATTGTTAGTGTTAATTTTCAACTATAATTAGCTTAATTTAACGGAACTTGTTCTTTTCATCCATTCTAATGATGAATTCATTTGGTTTATTTTTCACTTTTCTTTTCTTCACTCTTTTCTTTATTCATTATAATTGTTATCATTATTACTATTTCAATAACCCAAACAATTACTATAATTAGTATCATTACTACTACTTTAATAATACAATTATCATCATCCTTATCATTACTAAGTATTATTACTTTTAATCATTATTGCTTCTAATAACACATACAATTATTATCACCCTTATCATTACTACTACAATAACACATACAATCATTATCATTATTATTGATGTTACCACTTTAATAACACATATATCATTATTATCATTATTATCATTATTACTACACAGTAATACAAATAACTATTATCATCTTTATCATTATAACACCTTCCATTTTATCTTTTTTGATGAATAATAACATTTGTTCAACATAGTGCCATCATTATCCTAATTTTATTGTCAATTAATTTTTCTGAAATTTATTCAATAAAAAAAGTTGTCATTATCATTTTCCAAATCATTTTTCTTTTTCGATTGAAAATTTGATTATACGATCAAAATATATTTGTTATATTGTAATTTCATATTTTTGGAAAATTGCACAGCGCAATCTGTTATCAAGTTTAAAAAAAACTTCGGGGAAACTAAAGGAAGACGTAAAACGACAGTAAAATTATTTCTCTGGAAAAATTTTTCTCGAAAAGAAAAAGGGAAAAGAATGCGACCTAAAATACAGGTAACAATTGTTTTTCTCTTTTATTATCTAGCACAATTCATTCTCAAAATACCTGCATTAATTATTAATTATGATAGTTTTAAGTTGCAAATAATTAAGTTTGCCATTTTCATAGTTATAATAATTAAAATTATCACAGCTATAAATGTTAGAATAGTTATAAATTATTGTTACAAAAATAATAAACAAATTGTTGATTATTTATTTATTTCCTTTTCTTTCTTTTTATTATCGAATTTCTTTCACTAGAAAATACTTTTGCTTGGTAAATTAAAATAGAATTGCTTTTTTCTAAAATGGAATATTTAGCATAATTATATCCTTACTTTTAAAAGACAATTTGAAAAAAAAAGATTTAATTTAATTTCGATATATGTTGATGTATTTGGTTCATGTAATTAGTATTTCTTGACAAATACACAAATACACTTCCATTTTCACTTTTTTTTCAACTGAGAATTTTTTTCGCAGTTAAATTTTGAATTTTATTTGTTGAATGATAATTTTTAAATTTTTAGAGATTTCTTTTTTCCTGACTTAAACCATTATTAGACAATTGAAAGATTTACCAATTTCTTGCTTTTAAAAAGCATTTTAAATTTTTAAAGTCACATAAAATTTTATTTTATATCGGAAAATTTGAATGAAAAATTTTCGAAATTTCGGAAATTATTCAAGCATTGCTTTGAAATGATTTGGAATAAATTTTTAAAAAAAAAATCGAAACCGAAATTACACAAATTTTGTGTAAATACACTAATAAAGGAGTCCTTAAAAATGCCACTTAAATAATATTGTATTTCTGTCTCTCATTTTATTAATAAAATCTATCAAAATGTTTATTTGTGCTCGTTTTTGAAATGTTAAATAGAACATTTAAATAAGTGTCAACGTAAAAGACAAGTGAGGAAGCAATTTAAAGGTACGTAAATTTGTTGAAAATTTCGTCGACAGATTTTATGATAAATTATATAGATGATTTGGTTAAATTGTAACATTTGATATCATTTCGAGAAATTATCTAAAAATGAAAATCATTTATAACTGTTTGAAATTGATAAGATAATGATGTATACAAATGAGTGTCATCTGATCAAACCTAATTTCATCATTTAATTTAAAAGATATACATATATATATTACATGTGATCGTAATATTTGACCTAAAAGGGATAAAATTCGAGAACATTCAATGAAAACTTCCGAAATTATAAATTCTAAATAATTTTACTATTAAATGAAATTGAAAGAAATCAACGAGCACAAAACAAGACATAATTTCTGTTTAACTTTTGTAAGCAATAAAAGAATGATAATGAAAAAAAAAAGAATTTTAATCGCGATTATTTGTTGTTGTTGTTTGCTGTTGCTATTTTTTATTGTTTGTTATTACTGTTTTATTTAACATTGTTGTTGTTCGCTGTTATTTGTTATCGTTTATTGTAGTCATTTATGGTTCTACTTGTTGTTGTTGTTGTTGTTGTTGTTGCTGTTGCTGTTGTATTGTTGCCGTTATTGTTGTTGCTGCTTATTGTTGTTTGTTGTTTTATTTGTTGTTGTTGTTTGTTATCATTGTTTGCTTGTTATTGATCTTATTGTCAATTTTTTTCCTGTTGTTGCCGTTGCTGTTGTTGTTTATTGTCGTTTGTTCCTATTATTTGTTGTTTGTTATTGTTTGTTGTTGTTATTTCTTTTTGTTTGTTGTTGTTCGTTATTGTTTTTGTGATTGCTGTTGTGGTGTTGCCGTTGTTGCTGTCGTTGTTTATTATTTATTGTTGTTCGTTGTTATTTGTTTCTGTTACTTGTTGTTATTTGTAGTTGTTGTTCGTTGTTATTGTCGTTTGTTGTTGTTTTTATTTGTTGTTGTTGTTGTTATTGTTATCCGGATAGGTTATTCCAAATTTGAGGAAAAATTGAGCGCAGTTATAAAAATAAATTTGATAGAGAAACCGTACATAAATATATCAATATATATATATATATATTTGTTGTACAAATATACATATATGTGGTACTAAAATATAATTATTTAATGTAATTATTTATGCATAATTATTTGCATTATTAATTCAACATTCTGGTCGTGAAGATCCCGAATGTTTCATTTCGATTCTCATTTATGATAAAATTACATCATAGGATGAAAAGCTAACTTCATCAATGCAACTTATGCTTGGACTTAACGCAACTACCATCACTAATAATAGCAATGGATATGATAAACAAGATTGTTTTGCGACAACTAAATTACAAACACTTCATAAAATGTCATCTAACAAAGTTGCCGCTCAACCAACTCTTGAGGTTTATTTAAATTGTTTCCTAAAAAAAAAGAAAAGAAAATCAAGTCATGATCAAATCTTAATCATGAATACTTTTATCAATTCTAAAATTTTTAAATTTATCAATTTTAAGTAGAAATCATGGTAATGATCATAATCACGATACTATCAACAATTCCGATTCCAATCCCAATTATGAATGATAATTTAAACATTATCACGATACTTACTATTAATCATTTATAATAGTACCATTATAAATTGGATTTTACTTATTTACAATAACCACCATAATACTGTAAGGTCGGCCATCCGTCGTACTGTTTCTAATCGATCCAACCCTTATAAGCTTTAGTTTTTTTTTCTATTGAAATATTTGCAAAAATATCGACATTTAACAGAATTGATTGATTGAAATATTGGGTTTGAAGTTGCGGAAACAAAAAAAAAAACCAAAAGCAGTTTTAAATCTTGCAAGTTACCTAACCTAAATTTTGCTATTCAAATACCTAAATTTTGTTATTCAAAATATTTTTGCATCTTTGAAATAATTTTACATTTCTTTATTAGCTTAATTCGAAAAAAAAAAAAACTGTTAGGATTGTGGTTAAAATTTTGTTTTATTCCTTTAAATTTTAGCATTTTTTGGCTATGATTTGTGACCTCAAAGTTGATCCAAAAATGCGAAGACGTCTTGGATTACGATATACCAATACACCTGGTTAATTTTTATTTCTTTAATTTTTCAATTTAAAAAATATAAGGAGAAAACTCACAAAGGAATTTTCACGAAAAAATTGTAAATCATCAATTAAGGTAAGAATTGTTGGAAAGTGTATATTAGCGTAATTAATTTTAACTTCATTAAAAAATTAGAATGTCGAGCGATATTTCAGTTTTTTTTTTTTTTTGGTTTTATATTTTAAAGAACTATTGGTTTTGCGCAGGAAACCAAATATTCTACTTAATTTGAACAAGAAATTTTGATTAATTTTTGGTTGTACCAATTCAATTTTGTTAAATTTGAAATATACTATAAATTTTTTTCATCGTATTATTGTTTTCTTTTGTTTTTGTTTCCCTTTCCTTTATATGAAAAAAAAAAATTTGCAGAAGTGCAGAAATTACTAATTAAATTGAAACGAAAACAATATGTAAGAAATGAATTAACATATTGTGATGCAAATGTCATCATTACTACTATAAAGGTTATTTTTTTAATGACAATTTCTTAATTTAATTTTGATTAATTCGTTTTATAAAATTATGCGACAAAAATTCTCACTAATCCATTGTTTCTTTTTTCTTACTGAGAGAAAAAAAAAGAACAAAAGTTACTTTTTTATTTTATGTGTTTTCTTTTACTTTCTATTTTTTTATTTAATACATATGAAGTTAGTTTTTTCTTTCTATTTATTTAATAAAATTATTTTTTTATGTGATGAATATTAATTATTGAATTTAATTTTTCTACAAAAGCTTACATTATTCTTATATACAAATATACGAATTTTTTTTTGCCCGTTACCATTTCACCTATCAATATATTATCGCTAGCAAATCTAAAACTTTTAATTTCTATCAATCTAAAAGCAAAAATCTAAAACTTTCGAAAAAAAAGCAAATCTAAAACTTTTAATTGCTATCAAAATATAACATGCCAAGTTGAATTTTGCATTTTATCAATGAATTTAAAATTTTCACTATTATTAAATATTAAATAAGTTTGAAATAATTATTTTAAAAATGATGTTATCTGATTGAAAAAAAGAATGATTAAAAGTCAAAGTTATATTCATTCTTCGTTTTAGTAATTTTATTTTTTATTATTTTGCTTTCTTGAAATTTTTTTTTTTTTTTATTTTTGTTTATTGATTTTTCATTTTTTTTTTTGCCATTTATAGGAGATATTAAATACCATTCCGGGTGGTATATTTGATGATCAATCAGAGGAATTCTTATCCGTTTCATTAGGATCATCACTTCAAACAGCACTTATTTATGTTAATGGGTATGTAATTGATTTTCTTTTTTTTTTTTTTTTNTTTTTTGAAAATATGTAATTTCTATACTAATTT
>NW_018108507.1:6454-12390 GCF_000183805.2 Loa loa
AATAATAATAATAATAATAATAATAATAATAATAATAATAATAATAATAATAATAATAATAATAATAATAATAATAATAATAATAATAATAATAATAATAATAATAATAATAATAATAATAATAATAATAATAATAATAATAATAATAATAATGATAATGATCAACAATGGAGCGATAATTTTTTTTCAAAACTTTTCCGCCTTTCTAGCATTGATTCAATAATATTTAAGTTTGCAGTAAAAAAAATCTGAACAAAATTTATTGTAATCATTTAATCAACTAATATTAATTGAGGCTTCTGCCCTTTTTCTTTTTTGCATAGAATTTATGGTATTGAAGAAGTTCTGAAATCTATCAATTTATTATATTTTCACTTTAGAGAAATCAATAAATCGTTTTTTAGGATTTTTTGATTTTCTCATAAATTATTGATTAGTAATTATTGAATGATTACAGATGCTTTGCTATTATTTACTCCAACACTTTTTCCAAATTCTGTTCGTGAAATTAACCGTTTCCTACGCGCAGCTCGAATATCACTCATTTTAATTGATTTATGTGATGTTGTTTTCCGACCATTTCTTTCTTTTACAATATATTCGAATACAAATGATGATGATTTTTTTCATGGTAATGAATATTAACTTAGTCAATTGATTAATTAACTAATTAGCTAATTCCTTTTCTTAAAATTTGTAAACCCCAAATTTTATGAAAAATACAAAAACATTTTAAAAAAAAAAAAGTGCGTGAATTCCATTGTTCAATTGCTATTTCTATTGCTGGAAATAATCATGGAATTTTATAATTTAAATTATAGTTTGTTCAAATATATCGAATGTGTTAATTTAAAAATTTTCCGATTAATTAAAACTTACTAATTATTAGGTAAGAAAATAGTTCCATTCCTAAAAATAATTTGTATTTGCATACGATATTTTACTAATATCATTTATCTATATTCCTTTCTTTTCTTTTTTTCCTTTTTTGCTGAATGTTTCATTTACATTTTTAGTTCTGTAAATATTTTAAATATGCAAAATTTTTGCAGATATATTAGACAGTTTAACATATCTATGCAATTGGTTAAATTCCGATATCATAAATAATGAAATTGCCGAAAGTACAGATGACAATGATAATGGTAAAGGTAATGATTACAATGATGATGATGATAATGATAATGATGACGATGATGGCGATGATGATAATGATGATGATGATGGTGATGATGATGGTGATGATATATTGTGCTCAGTGACGAAATTACCTGATATTACTTGTTATTATCAGATTACTTATCTTGCAGATTAAATTACTAAAACAAAAAAGTAATAATGTACTTGTTATCGATACTAATAATACACTTGTTTGAACTGATTGGACATTATCGAATCAAAAATGAAATCATTAACAATAAAACTGGTCGGTATTATGAAAACGTTTTTAGAAAAAAAAAAAAGCCTATTATTATCACCAAAAATAATTAAATTATTCCGACATATTGCAGTTTTCTTCTTTTCCTTTTTTTTCTTGTCATTTAACTACAAAATAAAAGAATGAAATTTTAGCATTTTGATAATTAGTTCTAAATTACTACTCCATTTGACTAATAATAAAATAATAAGTGGTGTTTTCTGTAAATAACTTTCTAAATTTAATCAATCAGTAATATTATATGACTATTTGTATTACAATGCCTTATCTTATCAAATTCAACTATTGTCTAGTTTAATCGATTCGTGATGTTGACAATCAATGCTATATTCGAAATGATATAATTTAACTTATTAAATTTCATTTCTTATTTAAATCTATCTCGATGTGTGCCTTTTTTTTTGCAACTTTAATAATGATAAACAAAAGTGATAAATTAGAAGAGCAAAAAGAAAAAATCAACCACATTTGAAATTTGATATAATTTTTGTTTCAAATTATCCGACAACAAAAATTTTTTGCATAGTGTATAATATATATTTTAAAATGTTATTACAATAATAATCATAATGAACTACCATAATCAACCAACAATATTGATTTTTATTTACATGACCATTTATTACGATCCATTATCTTATCAAATTCAATAATTGTTTAATTTAATAATAATATAACTAACACTTATAACATGCATTTAATTCGATTATTTTTCTTAATTAATGATTGAAATTTTTTCTTCCTTTTGTTTTTTTGTTTCATTATTTAAAAATTTGTCCACTATATCTTGTAAAATGATGCAAATGTGGTTAAAGTTTAAATGAATTTCACAATAAAATAATTTATTGCAATATTTGATTTGCACGAAGTCATTTCAAATGTAGCATAATTCACTTTTACTGTAGCATAATTTCATTTTTCGTTATCACATCATTTTGAATGCATATTTATGAATTCGCCGTTAAATAGTTTTTATCATTTATGTTAACATTTTCGTTATCACAACATTTAGGGTGCATACTTACGATTTTATTACCAAAATAGTCTTATCACTAATGTTAACATTTCTGTTATCACATCATTTAGGGTGCATACTTATGATTTTATCACTGATATTAACAAAAAAGTAATAATAAGCATAGTAGTGAAAGTTTGTAAGCAGCATTTACACATTTACACTAAATATTGAAATAAAAATGTTGTCAAAAGAAGTACCATAAACGGTTTAACGGATGGCAAATAATTATAGCGAATTTTTATAAATATCATAAATGACAGATGAAAGATTACCAGAAGACATGAAGTACCATGAAGTGTTATCATTCGATATCATGATGTACCAAAATATGACATTGTGTATATCGGATATCATGAGTACGATCATGAATATATCATAGTGTATGTGTCAAATATACATATTATTCAGGAATGTATGATAAATACTATAAATGGTACTACGATAACATTTTTATCATGGTATTGTAACTGTCAAATATCACAGTTAAATGCGGGGATTGATGCTTTCTCAAATGTTCTTTGATAAGGAATATATTAGATGCAGCGAAATTTTATTTACGATTAAATTCTTTTTTCTACTGCCGAAATGACATAAATCCATTTCAAATTCATCGATTCGAATAATAATCAAATGTGAAATTGGAAATTTTACTTTCCAAAGTGCATTTTTATTACATTAGTTGTTTTTTAAAATGAAATTTTTTCCCAATTTAAAGATTTTTTAAACTTAAAATTTTGTCTAAAAGTAATATTTGCCTGCTTTTTTCTTCAATTATACAATTTTTCAGCGATAAAAAATGAAAAATGCACTTTGGAAAGTAAAATTTTCAATTTTTAAAACTTTAAAAAATTAAAAAAGTATAGGAAATTGAAAGTTAAACGTAAGAAACAGTTGTTCATTTTCCCATCAAATAACTTATTTGTTAAATGACCTCTTTATGTTTGGATGATAAATAAACAAATGTTTTTCTTTTCTTCTTTTTTTTTTCAACTAATATACTTTGTGCTTTGGAAAAAATAAATGAAATAAATGGATAAGATTTTCCGGAATTACCGGAAAGATGTTGAAAAAAAACGGAAAATTTCTGATTAATAAACTAACTAATTGATTATGGATTATTTTCCAACTATAAATGTAAATTGCAAAATTGCAAAATCAATTATTTGATAATTTTGAAATCGAAACTTTTTTCAAATAATAAATGTATGGTAAGGTAAAAAATCGATATGTATATAAATATATGTAAATGGAATAAATCGAGTAAATACGTATGCAAATGCTAAATTGATCGATCAATTGATAGAGATAAATGGATGATAGCTGTTGGATTAGTGATAAAAGGATGAGTCACGCTTAACTGATGACTATGATTAAACAATCAGTGTAAACGGATATATCAATAAATAAAATTGATATTTACTATCAAAAATAAAAATAGCAAAATTGATAGATATAATTAAATTAGTGATAAGAGGATGAATCATACATGAATATTATGATAGTTACAAGGATGAATTATTGGAATAAAAAAATGTAAAATGATTAATTACGGTAGGAAAATTTTGTTCATTAGATCTATGATTCCTTCTTTTTTTTTTTATTTTACTCTATTTTTATTCTACCGGAAAATATTTGATTTTTCCGTCTTTCTTCTTTCTTTCGTTTTCTTTTTTCTTCATTTCTAAATTTTTCGAGAAAATCAATAAAAAAGAAAAAACAAAAAGGAAGAAGAAGAGAGAAAAGGAAAAAAAAGCAGGAAGAGGATGAGGAAGGAAAATTTCAATCTTTTAAATGAGTGGGTGTGGTGTAATCCACACTTTTAAAAAGCGCTCAACTGAAGCTGTGCCTCTTAGTTGGAGAAGTTCAAACTTAAGCTCGAGCTCATCATCCTCATCCCTCTATATATTCTTATCATTTAAATCTACTATTTCTCTGCTAAACTAAATCTATTACAATTATCAAAAGAAAACATCAAAATCATACTTTACAATATCATTTCTAACTTCATTCATTCAATTTCAACAGCTGTATTCACTAAAAGTATCACTTAGTGAAGAATATTATTCAATTTAAAATCATTTCCGAGTAGATAAATTGTGCAAAAATGTCAACCCGTACAACTGCTGGTGGTATTGGCTTTGCTGTCATGCAAAAGGTATGTTTAAAAATAAATAAACAAGAAAAAAAAATTCATTTTGTTTGATTAAATTTACAGTTTAATAAAATTTGTCAAATTCAAATTCAAAATTGATAGGTGTAAAAGAAAAAAAAACGGTTGTAGAATGTGAATTTTATCATCTGTTGTTGGCGCATTTTTCCTTTCTGTTTTCTATTTTATATTTTTTTATTTTTCATTTCTATTTTATTTCATTTTTTCTTTTTTTTGCAAAAAAATGCTTAAATTTGATCCAAAATGATTGTTAGACATTTGGGAAAGGAAAAGATATAAGAAATTAAATAAAAATTTCAATTCAAAATTTAATTGAAAAGTTTTTTGTGCAATGAAAAAAGTTTTGACAACTTTTATTTTGATTTTTTTTCTTCTCTTTTGTAATTATCATTTCAATTCTGTTTATTTCTACAAAATATTAATTTTAAATACTGATACAAATGATCAATTATTCTTCGAGTATTATTTATTCAAGCATGGCAATATTTCCATTTCAAATATTGAAATGTTTTATAACATTAATGATATTTTGAATTTAGTATGCTAGAAATAAAACTTGAAAACTTAGTATTAAAAGGTAAAAATATGATACGACTGATAATTTATCAATTATGATATTAATTCTTGCTTACGTGTAAATTGACATTAGGTACTTATAGCAAGCATCGAAATTTAATAGTGATGAAGCACAAGGTTTGTTGGAGTGGATCAAAAAGATGAGCGGTGAAAATATTTCAACCGAAGGAACACCCGAGAATTTCTCGAAATTGCTAAAAGATGGAACACTTCTTTGCAAGTAAAATTCAGTTGACATATTTTAATTTTTTTTAATATTAAATTTAGCATTATAAATGGTCAGAATTATGCTGAAAAATTGATTATCCAATTACAAAAATACAAAAAGGTAATGAACGGGTCCATTTATTACCTTTTACAAAAAGTTGCAAAAAAGTAATAAGCAGTTCATAGGAAATATTGATTAATAAAGTTGGAATGAATGAAATTTGTATGTTTTCGGCATGTTCTTATTGTAAAATTAGCATAAACTGATTATAAATCATAAAATAAGTAACTTCTTTTTCTTTACTTCAACAAAATTTTAACAACTCATCGAGTTAAAAATACGATCAAAAAGACGTGTTGGATGATGATAAAGAATTTTTATTATTTTAGGAATCTTCCGGCTTATTATTATTTTTTATTATTATTATTATTATTATTATTATTATTATTATTATTATTATTATTATTATTATTATTATTGTTATTATTATTATTAATTACTATTATTATTAATTATTATTATTATT
>NW_018108507.1:12801-16814 GCF_000183805.2 Loa loa
TTATTATTATTATTATTATTATTATTATTATTATTATTATTATTATTATTATTATTATTATTATTATTATTATTATTATTATTATTATTATTATTATTATTATTATTATTATTATTATTATTATTATTATTATTATTATTATTATTATTATTATTATTATTATTATTATTATTACCATTATTATTAGTATTATTATTATTATCATCATCATCATTATTATCATTATCATTGTTGTTCTAGCTATGATTAATTATTGTTATCATTACTGTTTACTGCCTAGGTATAGAAATCGGGAAGTTACGACACGGTTAAATGTGAAGTAGCTCATTTCAAATTTATAAAGTCGACTAATTGATCTGTTGAAATGAACGATGATTCATCCGACATTAAGATCATCTTAAACTTTAAATGCTTATTAATCATCAAATTCCTGATAAATTCCGATAATTTCTTTCATATTTAACATTATTCTTCATTGATATGATATCATCCATTACATCACTCATCAATTTAATGATGTAATCTTGTCACTTATTGATTAATCAACTCTTATCAATACTAGGAGTTAATCATTCCATAAGGAATGAAAGAAAAACAAAAAAGATTAATGAACATATACTTGAGCGAATTAATTTTATTTCATTTAACTAATCTTTTTTAATTACGGTAGCATTTCGATAATTTTTTTCCCAACATTTTAAAAGCAATTGTTCATGATGAATCATAAAAATTTTCGATGAAATTTAGTCTTGAAAATCTCGCCTTACTTTTCATAGTATAAGAAGAGCTTCATGTTGAATGATACTATAATTGCCAATGACTTAAACAGGTATCATTCCGGCGTAGATATCATTTCGGATGTGACGAACTAATGACTGATGATGATTTGATACCAGTTTAAATTTAATTTTCAAAAAATTTCATTTTTTACACTGTCATTTTGGCTTAATTTCTAACAAATTTGTGATATATTGGAAAATATTGACTGAATAATATAAATAATTATTGAATTTCTATTAATAATTATAGTATTTCGATTTTATTTGAGAATTTTTTTTAAATTTCATTTTGCATTTTTATCGGAAGGCAAATATGCAATTTTTTCATTTTTAATTATTTCTCTTAATTTTCTCAAAGAAATAAACGAAAATGCCAATTATAATGCTAAAAATGGAAATGATTTCCTTTTATTTAACTAATATTAAATCATCATTAATTATCAGTTCTTTACACCGAGATTGATATCTTATCTGATCCGGAAAAGAGAATTAAAGACATTTTCCAATTATCTAACATTATTGCTATAATTATGACATTTAAAATAACGATAAAAAGGGGAAAATTTCTGTTCAATTTAAATAAGATTTTGATGAATAATTAAAGTAAATACATTGATTAAATTAGATTTTTTAATTCTAATTAAATACTAATAATAAATACTGATTCCTGTAATGCATTTTCAATTTCAGATTAGCAAATGGTATTGAGCCGAATGCTATAAAAAAGATTCAAAAACCAATTTCAAATTTTGCATGCATGGAAAATATTAATGCATTCGTTGCTTGGGCTAAAACACAAGGTGTACCAACCGAGGAAACTTTCCAATCGGTTGACCTTTTCGAGGGTCGTGATCTATTTTCTGTTTGCGTAACATTATTATCACTTGGCCGAAAAGTTCGTCCTTTCTTCCATTATATATATTTTTTTTTACGAATAACTTTTAGAAGAACTTCATTTAACAAATTTAAATTTGCGAATTTTCAAGATATTTTAAATTTAATAATATCAGTTATCATAATCTTATCATATTATACTACCATGCTAGGAGATAACTTTTCTCAAAAAAAAGTGGTTCCTTTTTAAAAATTCCATTTTTAATAAATTTTCATTCATTTCATTAATTTGAATAATTTATTTATATTTTAATTTTTTTTACCATTCACTTTAGCATAATAATTAGCAATTCTATCATTAGCAATTCATTTCTTCGGACATTTTAACACAATTTGAAGCAATTTTTATTAGCATTTTTAATAAATTCATGCATTTTGTGCACTTTTTGCATGCTTTATGCATTTTTTTGCAAACTTATGCATTTACCTAAAAGTAAACACTATGTGAGTGTCCATACATGTTCAACAATTTACTTTCCAATTTTTTACTTCAACTTACTATTGCACCTACAATAATATATTTTATAGTTTACACAATAATGGCGAAATAGTTGTAACAGAAATAAAATTTGATTAATTAATTTTTCGCCAATTTTAAATCGATAAATACTATTAAAAAACTCATTTTTTTTTGCATCAAACCATTCCTCGTTAATGTATTATTACAACTAAAAAAAGAAGGAAGTAAATTAAATTCAATTCAATTAACTAACTAATTTATTGTCACTGTACTTTTTACTAATTTTTCAGTTACAACAAGCCGGCAAATCGAATCCATACTCTGGCTGAATTCTATCATTTCATCAAGCACAATTTAATCCATATTCTTTGGTTAAATCCTGGAACTAATTTAACAAAAAAAAAAAAAACGAAAGAACAAAGATCACACAATTTACTTTATTTCATAAATATTAACAAAATCTATAATTTGCATTAATTCATTAATTAATTTATTCATTAATTAATGGATTAATGCAAAAAAAGGAAAGAAAATTTTCTTCATTTATCACTTTTATTGTATATCTTTTTTTTTTTGCAGATGGAAAAAGCTGGTAAACCATATCCTAATGTCACTAAACAAGATTTCAATTACAAAATCCCGCAATTGTGAAATATTTCGTGATCTATTTTTTTTTTTTGCATACCTTTTAATTTTCCGCTTTTATTGAAAAAAGTACGTCATCATCAATCATCATCATCATCATCATCATCATCATCATTATCATTATCATCATCAATCATCGTTATCATTATCGTAAAATAGATATTTTATGTTTTGAAGTTTTACTTTTAAATCATTACAAAAAATTTTTATTAGTAAAATAAAAATTTTTATTAGTAAAATAAAAATTTTGCGGTTTTTATTTCTGCTTTTACAAATTTCTCGAAATTATCATTTGCAACAATTACATTTGATTTTTTTTCCACTGAAATGAAAATGTTCAAATAAATAATTTTGATATGATATGATATGATGTGATATGGAATGATGTAATAAGTATGCAGAATAATTGTACAAGTAAATTGTATTATTTCAATGCTAATGAATTTTTTAATTGATTGAAATATCATTATCATTATCAACATGTTATCACCGGACTATGCATAATTAATTTTAATCAAAAATCATTTTAATAAATAAATTATTTGAAGTTAATGGCAAGAGACCAAATATCTGAATGCATATATGCACATATTCAGTGCTGGAAATTAGGATATGATATGGGAAATTTCTTCAATTTTATTATTAAATGATTTTGTTAATTTGGTAAAGAGGATTATTTATTCTATCCAGTTATGCTTATCCATGCATGATAATAACAGGTGATCCTTACTCTCTCTTTAGTACTGATAAACTGATAAAGATAGAATTGGAAAGATTTGATTTTTATGCGAAGAATTGTATTTAATATCTTTCAAAAATAAGCAAACAGAAAAAAGGTATCTATTTTATGACGAATTAGAGAAAACAGATGAAAATAAATGGTATGTTACCGGAATACTTCTGTTTCATGCATCCGGTTCATAAGTTATTAGAATTTTTCCGGTTTAGATATACATATTGTTTCAGTAAATTTGATAAGTACCAAAAAATGCTTCCTCAAACTTTCATAAAATTAACAAAACTTTATTCAGCATGAGATTGTTGCAGCAAATATTTAAAAAAAAAGTTTGGAATTATGATTTGTTGAAATGCTTAAGCAATTAGTGCAAGTTATATAAAACCGTTTAAATGATACCGCGGAGAGAAATATAAAACCGCTTAAATGATACCGCGGAGAGAAATATAAAACCGCTTAAATGATACCGCGGAGAGAATTATAAAACCGCTTAAATGAT
>NW_018108507.1:17221-33195 GCF_000183805.2 Loa loa
AGAGAAACAGATGAAATAAATGGTATGTTACCGGAATACTTCTGTTTCATGCATCCGGTTCATAAGTTATTAGAATTTTCCGGTTTAGATATACATATTGTTTCAGTAAATTTGATAAGTACCAAAAATGCTTCCTCAAACTTTTCATAAAATTAACAAAACTTTATTCAGCATGAGATTGTTGCAGCAAATATTTAAAAAGTTTAGGATTATGATTTGTTGAAATGCTTAAGCAATTAGTGCAAGTTATATAAAACCGTTTAAATGATACCGCGGAGAGAAATATAAAACCGCTTAAATGATACCGCGGAGAGAAATATAAAACCGCTTAAATGATACCGCGGAGAGAATTATAAAACCGCTTAAATGATACCGCGGAGAGATTTTGCAGGTGAAACCAAAAATTAGGAAATATTACAAATTGTTGTAATTTACGTAAGTTTTCGTAAACTTTGTGGATTATGTGCATCTTTTGCCTTGTATGGCATTGGCATTTTCCCATCTGGGCACTTTTTTTTTAGCAACTAGGTATTTTTTAACTAGGCATTTTTCAATTACACATTTTTCTCCTCTATCCAATCATTTCCACCACTTGGATTTTATGGCAATGTTTTACTAGGCTTTGAATGTAACGTCTAGGCTTGCTTAATTTTTTTGGCTTAATAAACAACAATATTGTACGCGTGCTTACTTTGATTATAAGTTAAAGCTATCAAAATTTGACGTTATTGCTCGATCAAATTAATTATTAGTTTATATGTGCATTAGCCAAAATGTATTGTTACATGATGATTCGAACTTTATCTATACAGTCTATGAGTCACAAATTCTCAACTATCTGAAGATGTTCAACATCATGGAATTTACAGAAAAAAAAAAAAAGAAAGAAGGAACTCTTTTAGAGTTTCAATTTTGCAAACTTCTCTTAATGTGTTTCCTATTTACCCTCTTCGAACAAATTTCCCAATTTCTTAACACTTTGTCATCCAATCCTTTCTCTACGTCACCATTTTCAATTGAAGAATTTCAATTGATCATTGGTTGTAAAAAAAAAAAAGAAAAAAAGAAAAGAACTGCAACATTACGAATAATGACAAATTGATTTATTTTTGAGCATCTTTTTCCACAACAAATACCGCTACAAAGCGATATGAAATGTTATAAACATAAAAATGGAAAAAATTAAAAGGAAATATTATAGAACAATGTTTGATTGTCACTAATACCAATGATAATTTCGTACACACATACACACACACACACATACACAGACATACACATACACACACAGACACACACATACATACATGCACACATACATACACGCACACATACACACGCACAACACATACAAACAGGCGACATTTTCGCAACATTGCGTAGTAATTCAACCACAACTAAAATTAAATGAATGGCAAGGGGTTAAACTTTCTTGTTGTAATTTTAAATTTTCAATTAATCAGAATGATCATCACAGGGTTGTATCACCACAGAAAAAAGTTCCATTTCTCTGTCATTAAAAAATAAAAGTTAATCATACATTAAAAATATAGTAATAAATAATTTTTGGGACAATTGTAATCCCAAAAATGTGTAACTTCATGGAGTGATTCCTATACAAAATGAAATTCCCAAGATGAATATGGATTTAACATGATATATTGTTTAATCTTTATGAAATCATTATCGGAAAAATTTTTTAATTTCCTCCAATGTTTTTGAATCCATGCACAGATGACAAGAGGTAAATGGCTATTTCCTTGCTTCCATCTCTTTTGGTTAGCTTTATATTCTCAAATAAACTCTCAAAAAAACTCAATTCCTGTCTAATTGCTTCAAGAGATTTTTGAAAACGCTAAACTTTTAGAACCCCAAAAAATTGAAAACAGTGCCCCCGTCAGTTTCTTGGTCCATATCAAAAAAGTCCATGTCAATCGTTCTTCATTTTTTTCGAAATCGAAATGACATGTTCTGAAGAAATGAATAGCGAAAATAACGCAATCTCGAAAAAAACAAAAAAGAAAAACAAATTTCATGGCCCACCAAAGCAATAAAAAGTTTTCTGCTACAGTCGAAAAAGAGAAATACCCAGAAGAAAGTACTGCAGCATTGCAATGAATAAAAAAATCCAAAAATTAAACTCTTCGAAACTTTTTCCTACATCTTTAAACCAACATCTGAAATTCTATACAACTAGTGAGTCATCGCTTTCATATTCGTCGCCTTGTATGATTCCTACGGCCGCTGTTGTTTTAACTGGTGGCGGTAGTAGTATTGGTGCTCCTACTGTCGGCGACCGAAACCTCATATTACCAGCATTTGTCCTGTCATTATTTCTATGATCTTTGGCCTTGTTGATTTGATTACCAATGCCTGGATGTGCAGCCAAATTAGCACCAGTAGCTTCCAGCAAAGGTGCCAATGATGGACGACGTTTACGAAAACTAGGACAACCCTGGAAATAATACGCATGGTACTAAATTTCATCCAACATCAATTATTAAACTGATTAATTATTAGCTAAAACAGTAGGAAATCAATACAATAATAAATAAAAAATGGCAAAGAAATAAATTTGTTGAGTAGGACCAAATTTTATTGTAATTTGGAGAAGTTACAGAATTATTGAAACCGAAATTCGTTTAAGAATGCGAATTGTATTTAATAGTAGATAGACAGCAATAAATTACATTTCCCCATCAATGAAAATGATATTATGCTGATATTCTATAATTAAGTGAGATATTGTTAAAAAATTATAGGAAGAAAGTATTGCTGATGGGATATGATCAGTAATTCCATACATTACATAAATCATTTGTGTTTGTAAGTACTTCGGAATACCAGATTTTGGAAATGAAGGTAAAAATTAGATACTTGTCCATCAAAGTCGAAAAAATGACGAAATGTAAATTCATAGAATGCTGGATTGAATGCTGCCGAGGCGCTTGCACGTTTTGCCACTGTGTCAAATGACTGATCGGAGGAATCGAATTCAAATGTATCAAAATTCGATGTATCTTCAGCATGTTCCACACGTGGAACGTATTCGCCACGTGTGGAACGCAACGTTGAAAAATCGATACCCTACGAAATGTAACAAATCAGACTTGCAAAACGTTGATATAATAATCCCTCAGAAACTTTTAAAAAAAATAAAAAGAAAAAGAAAAAAACAAAAAAGTCTTTCGAGGAGTCCATGTGAAGTTGACACTATTTTCCAACGAACCTTAAACCATGGATGAATTTTAAGATCTTCCGCACCATTTTTACAACCAAGTCTATCTTCTTGTTCGCAACACAATTTCCGGATTACATCGATACATTTTAGTGATAATTTTTCGCCAGTACGATTGTTTAAATCAAGATATTGTCGCCACTTTACAATCTATGATTTCAACATTACAATTATTTTAGGATCTTTTATTGAGATAAATGAAATTGTAAATAGAAGAATATTAATAACTGGGAAAAAAAAACAAGGCATGAAAAAGAACTCTCTTTCTCTTTACGTTGGATGGAACTTCATTTCATCTGGAAAGTACGTACCTTATATTGTGTCTCATATCGATCTTCTGAAAGAAATGGTGGTCTACCGAAAACCATTTCATATAAAATGACTCCCACGGACCACCAATCACAAAGTTGAGTATGACCTACAATTGAAATTAAAAAAAAAACTAATGTATTTTTGGAAGAATTCATATTATTCAATTCCATACCATACAGTATCGATTTATTACGAAACCTACCAGTTCCTCGAATTACTTCCGGTGCCATGTAGTTGTCAGTTCCTACTAATGAATGCGATTGATTCCGCTTGCAATGATTTCTGATTTCTAGCACTTTTGGTCGGCCTATTCCCGACAAATTTGGATGCGAAGCCAAATATCCTTTCCGTGTTTCCGTGTTCTCTACCTGTAAGAAATACAATAAATAATAGTAAATAATAGTTCCAGTAAATAAGTAAGTAAATAATAGTTTCATTTACAAGCCAAATACAAATACAAGCCGAAGCCAAATATTCCACTTTAAGTAAGTAAATAATAGTTCCATTTACATTCGATATATAAAACCCCCATATTATTCACCGCTAAAAACAAATGTGTGTTGAAAATTGTCTGAAAAAAAATGCTTCAGGAAAATCTCGAAAAATTGAATACTGAGATGTCTGTTATAGATATTGAAACGATTACGTCACTGGAACGTATAGCTAAATATCACAAGCCGGTGTCTAACACTGAACACCTGGTGAGCACTAAATGAAATGATTTGAAAATGAAACATGACTCAAACAGGATTTTCGTCTGATATTAGGAATCATTTTCAGGGTGTTTATTATTGCATATTACGGTGTTTATTATTACTATCCAGCATTAAGTCACACAGATCATGCTGGAAAAACCACTAATACAAACTGGAATATCATAGGAGTTTTGACTGTTAAATAATTTACCTTCACAACGATAGCTTCAAACATAAATCTTTGTCAATTATTTCGAAAATTAAACAGTATAGGAAATAAGAAAATGAAGAAACCTCATCATTATCAGGTCCATAATAGCGTTTATCATGCGTCCATCGCAAACCTGTGCATAAACCAAAATCAGTCAACTTGATATGACCATTCTGATCAATCAGTATATTATCCGGCTTAATGTCACGATGAATGAAACCAAGGCCGTGAACATACTCGATGGCACATGTTAGCTCAGCGATGTAAAACCTAAAATTTCCCAGGTTATTTTTGAAAAAATATTTCAAAAATCCAAAATTTTTTATGCTCTTGTAAATGAAAAAGAAATTACTTTCGAGTATCATAAATGTAAATACTGTTAAAATTACGGATAATGCCTGACAAAGCTAACATTACCTAGCAAGCTTTTCTTCGAACAGCCCCTTGTTAATAAGAAGTTGCATCATATCACCACCCGGAACATATTCCATAATAAGGTATAGAGATTGTTCATCCTGAAAATAAATTATTAGTTCATCATATCCAACATTTACAGAAACTGATTTGAAGTTTTGTGTTAACTGGTAAATAATACCGAGCTAGAGCTTGATAATTACTGGAAAAGCATTAAAAAGCCAACGAGTACTTCATGATATCCATCTGAGTTCAACGAAAGTAACGATCATAGCTAACGCACAATCTCATCTCAATGACATCAAAGCCTTGGAATAGTCATTCACATGAAACAGTGTGTAATAAACGATACCTGAAATGAGTAGTAAAGTTTGACAATCCAGTTGCTATCAGCTTCCGCAAGAATATCACGTTCAGCTTTCACATGTGCTGCTTGTTGTTTCTTGATCACATCTTTTTTCAATAATTTCTTCATCGCATACACTTGCCCAGTATCTTTCTAAAAATGTAAATTATAAAACAAAAATTAATAATATTATTGTATAAAAATTAATAATATTATTGTAATAAACAAACAAGGTTCAACTCAGATGACTTCATTTTGAAAAAAAAAATTTATATTTTAGAAATTACAAGAATAAAAAAAAGTTAAATTAAATTCGGGACCTTTTTAACTAATGATACACGACCAAATGCACCGAAACCAATATGTTTCACTACTTCAAACATATCTTTGTTCATTTTTTGCCGCTTTAATCGTAAATAACGCGATTCTTTTTGTGTTAGAAATATCATCATATGTTCACGCATACTTTCCGGCAAATCCGCACATTCCATCTCTTTAGCAAGCTGAAAAGGACAAATTGATTTTCATCTATACTTATCCTTTATAGTAATACCAAAAATGAAATTAAAATACTTTGATTAGCATCAAGTTAATAAAGAATGTTTTGCTTTTATTGGCATAAAGTTAAGAGACCAAAAAACAGCCTAATTAAAAATATCATTTAATATCTGCGTCATCATGAAATAATAAAGAAATATGCGTACGTCAAGATTGTTGTATGAATGTAGAATCCAAAACTAATCATGCATTTTAATTAACAATGACCTAATTCATTTAAATGATTTCCTATTCTAATATCATTTTTGCATACGCGTCAAAATCATCACACTAAATTTAGTATATTTAGGATAAAAAGATTTTCCATAACCTGTCGTGCACGTTGTTGCCGCTCTTTGTATTGCTGTATCAAGCGCTCAACATGTTGTTCCATATAGAAACAAAATAACCGTGGCTTACATGGTTTGATAACTGATTCATACGTGTTCATACGTATTTTACGCAAAATATTTTCTGGTAAGGGAGATATGCAACGTGTCACTTCATCCGCTTCTCCACTTCTATAAGTTTAAATATACTAGAAATAAACAAACAGGAAAACAATATTCAAATATAACTTTCAAATTTTTGATCACAATAGCTAGAACATATATCAGCGTAATAAATTGGCTAAATCTGGTGCCTGATGACATCTTGAAATACTCGAGGTTTAGAAGTTATACGAATTTTATGATCCATATTTCTGCTATTAATCAGCTATGATTTGCGGAATTTAAACGAAGAAAACAAATTCCGGAAATGACTTTGAAATGATAGATGGTGGTATAGAAGCAATGATGTAACAAGAAGAAGTGCAAAACAGTTTAAAGTTCAGGAATGCAAAGAAGTCATCTTAACAATCATCTTCATTACTGTATCGATTTTACCCAATTATCTCATGTGCATCCATTCAATTTAATATTTAAGATCATAATCCCATTCATCATTTTTAGAGTAGGTATTCCATAGTAAATAAGAAATACCAGGATATTTAAGGATACGGTTAATTCAAGTTTTAAGCCAACTGCTAAAGTAAGACTGAGATGCCAGCAAAATAAATCGCTTTTTTCTATTCTTCCTTCCCATTTATGACCGATAAATTATATAAACAATTACCAATTACTTTCACTAAAATATCTCAAGTCGCAAATATATGAAAATTAAAAATTCAAAATTGGCGACCCCAGTCATCGATTTTTTTACCTACTCGAATACGTCCTATTATCTGCGAATTTTTAGATAAAACTGGAGCGAATTTATGTTTACACTTTAAGAAAACGATCCGAAAGCACTGAACTATTATATTTGTCAAATTTATTTATTTATTGTTTATATTTGTCAAATTTATTTATTTATTGTTTATCAGTAATTGATATTTATTGCTCGGCTGTTTATTCAACAAATTTATTATTTTTTAATACTTATCTTTTCCGTTTGCTAACATTTTTGAAATTGGAAATAGGAAAAGGTAGAGGACAATGGAATTCGGATAGAATTATTTAGTGCTCAAAAAGGAAAACGTCTAAAAAACCGATGAACTGAATAAATTTGTCACTATAAAGACAGTAAACAATGAAAAGATTGTTCTGGAAATCAGTGAATGGCGTAAGTAAGGAATAACAGCATTCCTGTATGATAACTATCCTAGATAAAAGTATGAAATTTTTTGCAACATATGGCAAAATTGACGGTGAAACTGCGATAAATTTGATTACGATATGAAATGGACTAATTTTCGGTCAGGTTACCGATAAATATTTTGAATATTATCAGGAGAATCTAGGTGGTAACTAACGCCTTTTAGTTGGATTACTCTATTTATACTTAATGTATTGTATTTTGTTTACATCAAGTTAACAGAAGTTAAAATTGAAAAACATGGCAACTTGCTCTATAACTTACTAAAAATAGCACTTAAAATTGTACTCATTCTTCTCAAACAGAAATTATTATTTCTGATGAGAAACCTTAAGAAAAAAACCAATATTGCCATGTTATAGTTGAGAGGAATTAAATGTTAAGCTATTAATTTTGTCATCATAAAAATAAAACGTACGTCTTTGCGCAAATATTGGGTGAAACAGAACGTGGTACTGTAGCACCTGAAGTTCGATGATAACCATTGTTCAGGTCAGCATATGTACTTGGTACAGCTGAGTCATGTTCATTGACTCCGAGAAGATTTGTTCTCCGACATAACTGTAACCAAAAAAAAGAAAAAAGTGAGAAAATTTTAGGCAAGAGATTTCAGGCTATTTGATCAAGGTGCTGCGCCATTCAATCAATGCTGCGATCTCTTAACACTACGTTACTTTTAAGAGTGCAAGAAATTGCAGTAACAAAGCTAACGCATATTAATATAGGATCTATAATGCAAACGTTTCCTATCATAAAATTTTTTATTAAAATTCATTACGAAATACTACGAAGCATTACCTGTTCAGCATAATTGGTGTAAGTCGTAGATGGTCTATCCGGATCAACTAATATTCGTTGCACTCCGTTTGTTGTCGGCAAATTGGCATGTGCTGTTGCTATTTCAATTGTTTCTTCATCGACCCCATTCATTGCATATTTGTTATGTCGAGTCGGATCGGATTTCGAGAAAAAAAAGAACAAATAGGAAAATAAACAAACAGCGCAAATTATTATATTAGTCCAATGTAAATTATTAGAAATGTCCAAGTCTATTCACTGCAGCAAAAAAAGCATCTTTAAAATCATTAATCTGTCCAAACAATTCAGTTGTCGATTATAATTTTTGAAACACATGATGACCCATGCATAATTTACATTTATTCTAATGCTAAACATGAACTACCACAAATTTACAAACAAACAATGCCTTTTTCCAGCTTAGCATAATTTCTCCCAATGACTTCATATATTTTTCTTTCCTTTTTCCCCATTTATTATTTTTTCATTCAAAAGTAAATTTATTAACTTACCACTTTGTGTAACGAACTAGAAGTATTCAGTGGATGTCTTGTATTAATCGGCCTTTCTAATCGTGTCCTTATCACTGGTACTGCATCAGATCTTCGCAAACCAGTAGCATTATTTATGTGAGATCGAGAATTCAACGATCGTGTTGGCCTTAAAAAAAATATTGGGCAGAATAAAGCAGTTAATTCATATCTTGTTACATAATAACATTAGTTAGAAATGCATTTTATTGAAATAAAATTTATTGGTAATGAATAACGAAGAGAATAGCTAGTTATGATTGGAAATTTTATTTACTTAACAACGCGATCATTGCACCCTTGCAATCCGTCGATATTGATAATTGCTGATGCTTGTTGCGTTGATGGTCGATCTACTTTCCGACTACGAGTAATTCCGGATAACGGTGTACCTGACGTGAATGATGCTACGGCTGTTGTAGCCTGTGACGATGATGCCGTTAATCCATAATCATAATTATTTACCGCTGTTTTGGTCGCATTATTATAACAATACTTCGATGAATCACTGCAAAATATGCCGAAAATAAACATAATTTGAAACTGAGAATAAATTAATCATTCGAGACTGAAAACAGATATAAAAACTGAGGAGAAATTATCAAATGTATAGAAGTGAATTAAGGAATTAAAAAATGGACTGAAGAAACAAATAAATACAGTGAATGGTTATATTTCCAAAATGAAAAATATTTCAATCCGAGAAAATTGAAATTTGCTCCATTAAGTTTTATAAATGCTTATTTATCCCAAGCCGAAAATTATATTTTTTTCCTCCAAAAAATAAACAACAATGAGCATAATAGTCACATTCATTATAATTGCTACTAATGACCATTTATGTTCCTATTATATTTAAGCTTATTAAATAACACGCATTTCATTGGACTGGATAAAATCTAACTTCACTAAATGAAACAATGTCTGCTAATGTAAAATAAAATCTGTAAAAACTTGAAAATTATTTAAAAGGATAATAAAATAAAGTTATAGCTAACATTGGCAAATGAACATGCATCCGATGGTAATCGGCTGCTTGATGATAAGGATTAGTGATAATTTGCAATGAAGGACTTGTCGAACGTACTCTGAAATTAATATAAATTTTGATGGGTGAAATTTTGCAAATGAAATTCACACCCAAGTAAATGGTTTATTGTTAAATTATTAACATGTATTTGAGAATATGCTTTAGTAGTTCAATTCAAGAAGTTGATCAATCACTGATATGATGAGCGGAAGACAACTGTAATGCAAACTTAAAAAATCTGTTAGTGATAAGTCTAACATTCCTAATGGAAAAAGATGCATACTGAAAAGAAGTAGCTGATGCTGGCGGACTTGGTATCCTTGCCAAAGGACTATTTGATCGACTTGATGAGCTATCGTCGATATTTGCTAAAATTGATGTTGTCGGCATTTGAGCATTTATCACAATTCCAGAAATCGGTGCTGCCCCCGTCACTTGACCGGTTATACCGGATGGTACCATTAATTTGGTATTGTTTGAGATTACACCATTATTATTACAGTTATATGGAGGTGAAGCCGTAGTAGTTACAGCTGGTGATAACGATGCATGAAACGTCCCTCCAGAATCGCGCAAATCCTAGAAATGGGGAAAAACACGAAAAATCAAAGTTCAGTTTTGAAGTCATAGAAATTAACAAATCCAAACAAATAAGAAAATACTTATAAAATAAGAATTTTGCATGCCAAAGTCGAAAAAAGTTTCATTCAAATCCAATTTGTAATTGTACAAATCCATTTAGTATTTAATTCACAAATTTGAGCACTATTGCGACAAAAAGAAAAACTAACCTGTCGAAAGACATGTTCCTTATTGAGATTTAGCAAAACTTCAGCTGCTGCTGCGACACTTGAATAACGGACTAGTTCAAGCGCTAAAAGGGCTGCTTGCTGAAAAAAATAAAAATAAAAAAGGATATTTCTACGATTATTTCTTATGGCAAAAATTTTAATAAATGTTTAATATGATTGGAAAATTTGAAAAATCAATATATGCTATGAACATTCACGTTTATGATTCAAAATATTTGATGAATTCGGACTTTCTGATTTTAATTAATTGAGTCCTTTTCAATAATGGATTTCGACAATAATGAAAATCAATTAATTTCGGTTCAAAAGCTCGATTTCACTCAATAAATTAAACTTATATTGGGAATTATGCAAAAAACAAGAAATTATAACCTCTTCAAAGCCAATTTGTGTCAATGTATTGACTAAAATTTGTCGTCGAGTTTCATCTTCAACCGTAAAATTATTATTGTTATTGTTATTGGGTGACGATGACGACGATGATGATGCTGCTGTTGCTGCAGTTGGTGCTTCCATGTTACCGGTTTGTTCAAACGGACGTAACGAATCCCGGATTTGTTCCAATTTGTCACGATGCCTACCAACACCAACACGTACATCCTGAAAAGCAATGATGTTGATGTCATTTTTATTAATCAATATTTCAATATTGCATAATTTCAATTTTCGATTAGTTCAAGTATTTTGAAGGGATTATCAGGAAAAAAAAAGCATTTATCTAACCATTCATTTTTTTCAAGTAATTTGAGTATTCAAGTACTTCATTAGGGATGCTGAATTCAACTTGAAACATTCATTGATAATTTAACTTATGATGTTTAAATTGCTTCTTTTAATTGTTAGAATAATCATACTAAAAATAACTGAATAAAATTTGAATTCACTACATACTGTGGTAGCATCTTTACGTATCCGTGGTGATGGTTCCGGTGTTCTCATCGATATTCCGATAACATTTCCAGAATTATTCGTAGTAATACTAGTTGGAATTTGTGCAGGACTACTAGTACTTGCTAATGCAGGTCGATGTGGTGGAAGCATCGTTTTGTTGTTGTTAATTTCTTTGATAATTATGATTATTTGAAAAATTTTTTTTCCTTTCCTCGTTTTCAACGATTCATAAATCCCAAAAAAGGAAACAGATTTCAAAAATGCAAAATTAAATCCAGAAGGCGTAAATATTCTGATTGTATTTACATTTGAATTTAATAGTGTTTTCGCATATTTATGCTTACAACACCAATAATTTGCTAGAGGATGGGACAGAAAATAGAAATACAATCGATTCAATAGAATCCTTCAAACGATGTGATAACTGGCCTGAAAAAAATCTGAAATTAATAAATTTACTGATACGACATTTTATGGCAAAAAAACATAGAACCAAAAATAAAAACGATCACAGTGTGTAATAAAAATGAATTCATTTGAATATATATTTACTAAGAAAACAATAATCAAATATGAGATTTATTGATCGGTTAATTTTTTAAACGAAAAAAAAAGGACAAAGCTATTATTCAGTCAGTAAGTATAAAGATGAAGAAAAATTTTTCGATCCATCCTTTTTTATTGAAATAATTATTTCTGTCAAAGATTTTACAAGTAAAACAGTTTTTGATGAATATATTCTGCCTTATTAAGTAAGCGCACCTTGTAAACTATAAATAGCAACTGAATCATTGTTATCCAATTGGTTCGGATCCAATCATTAATCCGGAATTAAGATAACTATGAATGATATTAGAAATCGTACAAACAAGAGCTGCTAAGAAATATTCACATATTAGGTAGTTATAATCTCAAAGCAAAATATCGGATCTGCCGTATTTTGCATTCATTACCTGCAATTCTGACTAATCTATTTCTAATATCTGAAATAAGCACTCGTAAGCTAACTGATTATTATCTCTGAAAAAGCAGGAAAAAGCAAGGAATAAAATTTAGCTCTTATTAAGAAATAAAGTTTTATCTTATGAATTGAAACGGAGACAGTGCTTGATTTGAATCATTTAAGAAAATATTCTGAAATTAAAAACAAAAAAACGAAAATGAACACTGTAAAAATAATTGTTACAAAAATAACTTATATAAAGACAAAATTTATATCAATCAATGATTAATTCCAACTTTTTTTTTTAAATAACAATTTAAGTAGCTAATGGAAAGATGAATAAATGAAAGATCATTCATACTACAAATAAAAGAATAAAATGATTACAATGTCTTTTAGAATGAAATTAAGCTATATTTGTAATTGTTGATAAATTTGAGAATTTTAAGAATTTCGGCTGGTAAATTTGAGAAAATGAATGATTGATCAATGGTCAATGATCACTAATGATAGAAAGCGAAAAGTTGACTGATTTATAGATGCGAAAGAAATTATAACAAATTGATTATATAAATTTTAAATTTTAATACTTTAATTTAACTTTTTTCGTTTTGCATCATAAAGTCGGAAATTATATAGGGATACTATCAACAACTGTGTCGACGATGGAAATGTGGAATGAATACTTGTTGAAGAGAAAAACAAAAATTGTGAATATTTCTTTGGCATCAAATTTTAAAAAAAAAGTAGAATTCTTAAATTAGTCATATGAAAATGAATGAAATGGAATGGAATGGAATGAAATGAAAATGAATGAAATGGAATGGAATGGAATGAAATGAAATGGAATGGAATGGAATGGAATGAAATGGACTGGAATGAAATGAAATGAAATGAAATGAAGTGAAATGAAATGAAGCAGACGGTAAGTGATGAAAAATGAAAGATGCAATTTGAGGGGTAAAAAAAAAAATAAAATAAAATAAAATGAAGGTCATCAATTTGTCCTTCCTTTCTTTTTACCCATTTTTCATTACTAAAAAGAGTACAAAAATCAAATTTGATTTCGAAATTAGAACTTTTTTTCGAAAATTTGGCCAATTTTATCGTAATTTTATATTCATTTTTCAATAACAAAAGAAGATTTGGGAGAATGAATTTTTAGGAAAGTAATAAATAGTAATTAACAATGAAAAATGGTTGATTTCTTTTGGTTTGATTATTTAGTTGATTGGTTTGGCGCGGTTTAATTTTGGTTTGGTTGGTTTTAAATTTGATTTATTTTGGTTTAGCTTGGTTTGGTGTGGTTTGGTGTGGTTTGGTGTGGTTTAGCTTGGTTTAGTTTGATTTGGTTTGTTTTTAGTTTGGTTTGGTTCGGTTTGGTTTCGTGTGGTTTAATTTGGTTTGGTTGGTTTATTTTATCGGTATGTACCATCAATCATCCAATAACACACATATAAATATATATCATCAGTGGAAATCTTTTCTTCCTTCCATACTTTCTCCATTCTTTTTTTTCTGGAGTGCATAAGAATGCATGAAATGCAAAAAGATCAGCTGAATTGATAAAATGAATAATTCGATGATAAAATAGCTTTACAGGAGGATCAATATGTATGTACATCATGTGGGCGGTAAATTTCTCCCAGAAGTAATAGGTATGGGATTTGATGATGAAATAGCTCTCCGGGATAACCAGTATGTAATGCGATAAATTCTTATCAAGTTATGCCTTCGAAATCATCAAAAGATGAAATATGCTCAAGTACAACTTCAAATATCGTTTCATTAGAAATCGGAAACTAAAATTCGGGATTGAAATCAAGTATAAATAGTTTAATAATAGCTAAAGAGGAGAAGAATGAAGAAATATAGTGACCACTTTATTGAATCTACCTGCAACTGTGGAATTTCCCAAATTTAACTGATAAAAACTCATCCATCTCAATTTACATACAATCATTCTTCTCTTGGTAGTTAATTAAAATGGAAAAAAAGTAGGAAAAATAAGATTTATTTAAAAAAAAACCCCAAACCTTAACAGTCATTTTTTTCACTCACTGTAATTTAGTAAAAATAAAAAACAGAAATAAAAGTTTGTAATTCAATGGAATCAACTATTTGAAAAAATTGAAGGTATTGATTAGCAATTTAAATTAGGCGGAAAACAAAAGTTGTTATCAAAAAAAGATGTTAAAAAAAAAGTGAAAAGTATTATTTTCAAATGTCTTTCCTAATTACTAACAACTGTAGGAACAAAAAATGGATGAAAATTTCCACATTTAATTTTTTTTTTCGAAAAAAGAAAATTTTCATCTTAAATTAACAACAAAATTGCGAATGCATCACTATGCAGCAAAATAAAATGACTCATTAGTAAATTCACCTTTCTTTTTTTTCGTGTGTTACCAGTACATTCTAAAATAACTTTTTATAAAAGTTATTTTAAATTGTTTTGATAGAAGAGAGGAAGAATGAAAATTTAAAAATTTTTAGAAATAAAAAATGATGGTGCTATTTATCGTTGACAACATTATCACATACTGATATTATCAAAAAGATAGAGAAACTTGGAAAACTATCGAATATTACTTACCTAAATCGCTTTACCCAAAAATAACATAAGCAAGTTTTTAAAAAAAATAATTAATTAGTAATAAATGACACTGCGACTTTGTGATACTAAAGAAGGAGTAATAATAAATTTTTAATAATAAAATTATAGCAATGAATAACCTTATAATGCTAGAAAAAAAAGTCATGATAACAAATGGCTAATGGTAATACTAAAAAATTACTGTAATAGATATCTTTATAACACCAAAATAATAACAATAATAATAATATAATGATGAATAAGTCTGTAATATTAAAAATAAAATTATGATGACATAAATTATAAATTTGTTGATTTAATTAGTAGCACAATATTAATAATTTGATAAAAACAGTATAGTAAAAACAGTTTCTAAATTATGCTAAAGAAAATAATTATTTTATGATAATTTATTAGATTATTTCACTATAGATATTATAATCTTTTCTTTTTTTTAGTCTAAATTAAGTAAAGATAATTACCATTAATTGTATTGTTATTGAAGGAGAAATTGTTGCTTGCAGAGATTTCAATCAAAATGAAAATTTTCATTTTCAGATTAAAAACTAGACTAATGAATTAAAGAATAGAAATTGAACAGGTATTCAAAAGAAAAAAAAAGGAAAAAGGTTATCATAGATCAATAATATTTTTTAAAAAAAAAAGTGCTACTAATAGCAGTTGAAATTTTCCTAAAAATCAAATTACATTTATCTTTTTGAACATAAAATAGCAAATCGAATTTTAGCAATTATAAAAAACTATTGCAGAAAAAAAAAATCACATGAAATAACTTATCCCTTCCATTATTTACTTAATTTGATTACCTGTTTGAACTAAATTTTGAATTTTATTTCACCGTAACAAAAGTTTTCTAATAATAAGAATAAATAAATAGAAAGGAGAAAATTTTTAAAAAAAGGAAGCACTAAGGAAGAAATGAAGGGAGAGAGAGAGAGAGGAGGGAGGAGAGAGAGAGATAG
>NW_018108507.1:34331-36497 GCF_000183805.2 Loa loa
TTTNTTTTTTTTTTTTGTTTTTCTTTTGCTGCAAACAAAAATTCCATCACCAAATAATATTATAACAAGGAAAAAGGAAAAGAGAGAGGGAAAGACAGGGAGAGAGAGAGAGAGTGAGAGAGAGAAAGATATTGTTAATTACGACTAGTTTTGAAATTATCTCTCATTTGTTCCACTTTTTTTTAAATTCTTCCATACTCTCTTCCCATTTTTTCTTCAAAATCAAAATTTTTATAATATTTCATTCTTTTCTCTAATTTTTCTTTTTCCTTATTATTATTATGTCTTTTTACTCTTCTCTTCTCATTCCAAGGTCAAAATAAAATTTTTAATCATTCTCAGTTAATTACTCTCATTCTTTATTCTAAGATCTAAAATATTTAAAATAAAAAAAGGAAAACCTGAAATTAATAGTTTAATCAATTACAAATGGAAAAATAATGTTAAGTAAAAGCAAGGAAAAATTAATTTATTATTTGAAAATTTTGATAACATAACAATAAAAAGCTATATATACATGCTATACATATATGCATACTGTATATACATACAGTATACAAACTAAACCTGTATACTGTATATATATATATATATTTAAAAGTCAAGAAAATGCGAAAATTTTAGAAAGGGTACATTTGCCATTTGCATAGTATGCATATATGTGTGTATGTGTGTGTGTGTGTGTGTCTGTGTGTGTGTGTGTGTGTATGTATGTATGTGTGGTAGTTTTGATCGGAGCTGAGAAATTCCCCAACACTTTATTGACAATATAGAGAAGAAAGAGAGAGAGAAAGAGGGAGGGAGAGACGACGAAAGAAAATGAAGAAAGAAAGAGAATTCCTAACAATCATAGAAACAAATCTTAATGTTACCTTTGTAAATATGTAAAGATGACGAACAGCCGATTTCATTTCTTTCTGTTCATCCCAACCGTTCCTCTTCCTCTCTTTTCATCTTCTTCTCTCACTGTCTCGTTCCAATAATGAAGAATTAGAAATTTTCATCAGTAAAAATCTATTCCTCTCCATTCTTCTTTCTCTTTCCTCTTCCTCCTTTCCTTCTTATTTTGTTTATATTACACCTATTCTCCGTACTCTCTCTCTTTTTCTGTCAACAAATACATTCCATTCGTCGTCTGAGAAATTATCTTTTTATGTATTCTTTTCTCAACAATAATTTTACCACACTTCCCTCTCTCCCTCCCCGTTCTCTCTTTCTCTCTCCCTTTCTTTCTTTTCATCATCAATTAAGTTGCATTCTTTTGCTGCCATGCAGGAAATGATATAACTAAAGGTATTTAATGTGAAATGAATGGAAATGATTGATGACCTGAAATGTGACCTGAAATGTTTGTTTACATTATTATTTGCTAAAGAAGAAACATATGCAAACGTTCGAACGTATATTTTACTTTGGCATATCAACGTGAAATACTCTTTCCTTCCCTCAAAATGATTGATTTGCTAATTTAATTTAACATGTTATCAGTGATGAAAACGTGAAATCCATCACGTACGTATAAATGAAATGAATTGAAGTTGACATGAATGTTATTATATTTGTAATTAAGTAATTAATCCAACGGGAATGAGTCGTTATCAAAGTAAAAAGAAAGAAAAGAAAAACACCAATTCGATATAAAAGCTAATTTTAATTAATAAAACGAAAATTAGGGATTAAATTATATGAAAAGAATGATAAATAAACATATAATATCACAATGATAAATCTAAGTTGATAATAATTAGTCCCCTAAACTTGATAAACTGATCCTTCACTTTTATTTGATTAACTTCCATAGTGAATAAATTAGTGGTCATTTCTTGGCCAATGAATATGAAACTTGACAGCTAAATTATTTGAAATTATTTGAATTATGTGTTTTTTAAAACAAATTTTATTCTATTTCAAACAATTACAAACAATTAATGATATACCTTTTCTGATTTGCTTGTTGTTGAAAATAAATTTAAAAAATTTTTTGTATTAATTTAATCATTTCGTATTAAATATTCATACTTTATTATTAATTACATTGCAGAAATTTACCAATTTTTATTTAAGAAAATATATAAGACGAAAAAAGAAAAAGTTATAACGAAGAAAGGAAGAGAAAGGGGAAGAGAGAGAGAGAGAGGAGGAGAGAGAGAGGAAGGAAGAAGAAAG
>NW_018108507.1:37034-40154 GCF_000183805.2 Loa loa
ATGTGTGTTGTGGTTTTTCTTTTTTAAACTATTTTTTCAATTTTTTTTTGAGATCAAATTTGCTAAAATTCTCTCTCTCTTTCCTTCTCTGTGAATGTGTATGAGAGAAAAAGAAAAAGAAAGGGAGAAGAGGATGAAAGAAAAAAAAATCAGAAGATGAAGAAAAGAAATTAAATCTCTCTTTTTCGGTGGATGTGTATGAGAGGAGGAGAAAAAAAGGAAAATTTAAAAAAGCAAAAGAAGAAGAAAAGAATTTGAAAAATGTGGAAATAAATGAAAAAGAAGGATGGAGAAAGAAAGAAGGAATGAGATGAGATGATAGTTGATGTGATTGGATGATAATCATTCATTCTTGTGCCGTCATCTGTTAGTGTAATTGTTGGTGTCAAATAGTTCCTCACCCTCGTTCATTGGTATGCGTGGAATGTTTCCTCGGGAATGACGGGGGAGCATACAATGTATACACAAGTCGTTTCAATTTCAAAAATAGCAGGGAGAATGAATGGAAGAAGGGAAGAAATATCTGTGATAAATCTGAACATTGAAAACCATCATTATCTTTCCCGTTATTTCTTTCATAATAATTTCCCAAATGATAATTATTATCATATCATTTATCATTAATCATTCAATTATGCAATCAAATTGATGTAGCAAATTGTTTTCCTCATTCTTGCCTTCTTATAATCTGAAATCATTTAATTTCCATAATTCTATAATTGTAATTTATAACATAAATGTATTAAATTCATAATTATATCAATTATTTCATCTTTATATCACTTTTTTTTTTCTTCCCTCTTATTCGTTTCTTTCTTATAATATATACATCCTTTCATGAATTTCTTTTTCTTGTTATTTTAATCTTTTTATCATTCTCTCTTTCATATATTTTCTTTTTATAATTCTTTTCAAGATTATATTTCTTCCCATTCTTTTTTTCTTTTTTTTTATTACTTTCTTTAAATCTCTTTTAAATTACAGTATGTTATAAGTCTTAAGAATATTTCCCTAACACTTGCACACATTAAAAAATTCCAGTGTTTTATAAACAAAATATTTTCTTATTACTTACTTACTTATTCATTTTCTTAATTACTACTTACTTACTTATTTACTTACTCATGCTTACTCACTTGTTTGTTTGCTTCCATTCTCACTTAACACATGCTTAAATACGAATGAAGAAATGCTACGAAATGGCAAATTTTAAATTGAGAAAAAATTCCGAATTTATCAAATTCAAAAAGAAAAGAAAACAAAGCGAGTTAACATAAAAGACAAACAACATATTAAATTATCAAAAATACAATGAAACAAAATTAGTTTGATAAAATATTATATAAAATTCAATTCTGATATTTTTTTTCTTACGATATATGACAATTTCCATCCAACATAATGATATGTTACGATAATTTTTGATCTATGATTGATTTATTCATTCAATATGAACAAAATGAAATTTCAACTAATAACATCTTTCAAAATATTCAATTTTGGTTTAAAAAAAAAAAAAAAAAACAGAAAAACCGATTATTGTTAAAATTTTTTCAAATCACCAATCAAAAATTGACTTCACTTCATTGCTAAGTTTACCATTCGATTCTAAACGTGGACTGTTATCAGCGTAAAATTGATTATACCAACGTCGATGCTTTAAAATTGGACCATCATTTTTGGTTAATAATGGTCGTTTCATGTAACATTTATGATTCCAAATGCAAATATCACGTTCAAACTGAAATTAAGAAATTTAAAATTTTGAAAAAAAAGAGTGCACAATTAAAGATTATTATATCAAATTTAATTTAATTTATTATTTATTTATATATTCCTTTTTTACATTGTTTTTTTTTTAAAAAACTTTATTAAATTGCTATTTGTTAACATTCATTTCCTTATTAACTACTTACAATTAATTATTCGAAAAACGAAAATGAAAAGGGAAATATGCAAATAAATTAACTTACGTGAAAAAATTAGGAAAATAGATTGACTTATGTGTGAAAAATAATATGTAAATAAATTAACGTACGTAAAAAAATGTAAACAAATTAGCTGACGTGAAAAAATGTCTGTAAACAAATTAATTTGCTTGAAGAAACCACGTAAATAAATTCGCTTACATGAATTGCTTCACAAAGTAGAAAGAAATTAGCATATAATTTGGGAAGATTTGAATACATTACAAAACGTGTACGTTGAAATAGTGGTTCTTCAGGTGTAACATGTTGTAAGACGACTCCACGTCCAAGCCAACCAAAATCAAATATCATATGAACGATACCTGGGCCTATCTAGAATATTTTACAAACTGATACTGATGACAGATATGACTGATAAGTAAAATAATCATCTAAAATAATCTCAACTATCGCTTTGGAAATAGAATTGATAAAAAATGTATTGTTTCAACATAAATATTGCGACAAAATTTCTTAAATTCACGAAAAAATTATAAAACTTTGCAAAATTATTTAAATTCTTTATCATTTGCGATTGCTTTTTGATCTATTCTTTTTTAAATGTCACTTATTTTGGTGATAATCAATTAATGCTATTTCTTTCACTGATAATCGGATAATTAAATTTCAGAAAATGAAGTTTAATAAAGTGGAAAGAAATGAAATTTAGTGTTGCACTTTTCTCAAAAAAAAAATCTTAAAATGATAAGTATGCATTGATTTAAATGATAATGTTTAGTTAAAAATCATTCAAACTATTCAATTTGTGAATAAAGATTATTGCGAAAAATTTGATTGAAGCTTCGAAAGCTTCTTTTCTTCGTCAGAATTTGATTAATGATAAATTTCAAAATAAATTCTTAAATATTAAACTTTATCAAAAAAATGCTTTCAATTTTTTTGTAATTCATCAAATAATAATTACAATATTAAGTTAAATTTTAAATGGAAAATGTTGCCTTTGAAGATTAAATTTCAAAATAAATGCTTGAGTTTTAAATTTTTATCAAGGAAAAAAACTATTTAATCATTTCACCTTTTAAAGGGACTACAATTCAAGTGATACAATTATAATTATCTTAGCATATCACAAATTGCCCCGAACACAAGGACAAAAAAAGACTTTTATCTTGGGAATAACCTGTCGTGCTTG
>NW_018108507.1:40484-41436 GCF_000183805.2 Loa loa
TGATAATGTTTAGTTAAAATCATTCAAACTATTCAATTTGTGAATAAAGATTATTGCGAAAAATTTGATTGAAGCTTCGAAAGCTTCTTTTCTTCGTCAGAATTTGATTAATGATAAATTTCAAAATAAATTCTTAAATATTAAACTTTATCAAAAAAATGCTTTCAATTTTTTTGTAATTCATCAAATAATAATTACAATATTAAGTTAAATTTTAAATGGAAAATGTTGCCTTTGAAGATTAAAATTTCAAAATAAATGCTTGAGTTTTAAATTTTTATCAAGGAAAAAAACTATTTAATCATTTCACCTTTTAAAGGGACTACAATTCAAGTGATACAATTATAATTATCTTAGCATATCACAAATTGCCCCGAACACAAGGACAAAAAAAGACTTTTATCTTGGGAATAACCTGTCGTGCTTGCAAACTGCTATATGTCAATGGTATTGGGATTTTCATGAAAGTCATCACTTGCTTTAAATGCATCACACCGATATGTTTTTCCGGTTCCGGTTGTTGCTCCCATCGACCATTCCAAATATGCCGTATTGCTGGTTCTAATTTTTCCATTTCAATCTTAGTGATATCATTACCTGGACATCGATTTATAGATTTCTTCGATTTATTCCAGAAATTAGCCTAATTAACTTTTAATTAATGAATTTATGTATTACGAAAAGAAATTTTTTTATTGTATAAAATGAAGAATGTTAATCTTTCATTATATATAATATATGTGAAATTATTCATATTAAATTGATTTACTCAAACTATTTTACTCAAGTTATACATTGAAGGTAAAATACGGGACTCACCTTTCTAAATTGCACATTTTATATGTGAGATTATATTTGCAACTATTTTCATTTGATAATAATAAATAGTAATAGTAACGACAATAATAATAATGATAATAATAATTGATAATAATAATAATAATAATAATAG
>NW_018108507.1:41612-43655 GCF_000183805.2 Loa loa
AATAATAATAATAATAATAATAATAATAATAATAATAATAATAATAATAATAATAATAATAATAATAATAATAATAATAATAATAATAATAATAATAATAATAATAATAATAATAATAATAATAATAATAATAATAATAATGATAATAATAATAAATGATAATAATAATTAAGGGAAACAAAAAGAAACAAAAGTAAAGAAACCATTGTTTATGCCGGCCAAATGCAAATAATTTAAATGTGCAATATCAGCACCATTTTCTGGTATTTCCTGAATATGACAATTAATTTCATGTTCTGTTCGACCTTTGTATGTCCACTCACCGCTTGTAATTTCATCGATGTCCGGAATTTGCCATTCCGGATCTTCCCCACCACAATGATACCTAACCAAAGAAAAGATCAGTTCTTTTATTTTTCGTTATATCTACAAAAGCAAATTATCATTTGGTTACTTTATTAACTGGATTATATTAATGCAACCTACCAGGCGTAAATATGCATGTTTTTTCTATTACTGGCCAAGTTGATACTTTAGCTTGTTCCGGTATTGTATTACTTGTTTCATACGGAATGCGCTCACATATGCCTGTTTCCGCGTTGAATATCCATCCATGAAATGGGCACTAAATTAGCAATTTTAATTAAGGAGGAATTGCTATTCCCACAAAATGATATAAAATTTATATTTGAGAAAAGAAAAATGAAAAATGAAAAGTTATTAAAGGCTAATTATCTGAATAATATGGTATAAAATTGTTCATTAGCTAAATTAGGACGGATTTTCCCAATATCTGAAATATTTTTATAATAATTTCAGCAAAAAAAACTCGAAACCTTCAAAACTCTTTTTCAAATTTTTGCATAATTACAAATTTTGAATGGTTTTCTTTCCTTCTCAATATTTTTAATTATTACCAATTTTTGTTTTTGCACCAAAACGAAAAAGTTAACATTTTTGATGAAAAGCTAACTTCAATAATAAAGCTCATTTTATTTTATCAGTCGGCTTGACTTTTGATTTCTACTTCCATTTTTTAATAGATTTTACATAACTTAGGAAATTCAACACTCTTTTTTAACTTAACCTTTAATCTTGGCAGTATTTAAATTAATCAACTGATATGAATTTTAACAAAATATTAATTCGACATTTAAACGATTCTTTTTTTTGTGTTTCAAAAATTTTTAATGTGAAGCGTTTTGCAATGATTATAAACTAAGATATTATCATAGTGCTAATTACTTTTTAATGTTAATTATTTTCATACTTTTTTTACTGTGTCTTTTCTTTCTATTTCCTTAATATTGGTTGCTTATTTTAGTTAAAGGAATAATTTTCAACTAAATATCAATTAATATGGAATTCCATTTCAACAAATCCCACCTGAATACAATTATCGTTGACAACACGTCCGCCAACACTGAAATTTGCACCCAAATGTGGACAGTATGAATTGATTAAGTATACTTTTCCGGATTCCGATCGGAGTAATGTTAATTGTTGTCCTGTAAAAAAAAAAAAGTGTTTTGATGGTACTATGCACAAAAAATATGAATAAGAAATAAGAAATTATTATATCAACTGATTAAGGATCAGCGAAAAAGCATATTTCAATGTTCTTATGTTTCAGTAATGCATACGAACTTATCGTTTCAATAATCCATATAAGCTTATTGTTTCAGCAATTATTACAAGCTAATTATCTCAGCTCGTTGTTTTAATAACCCATATGAGTTTGTCGTCCTGATAATTTACAAGACCTTATTGTTTCAGATAATACGTACAATCCCAGAGATATTATTATACCGTAAGTAAAAAAAGAAAAAAAACAGTTAGGTGATATTTTAATTTTAAGCCAAATATATTTCTATTCAATATGCACCTAAGGATGTCAAACTTTTCCATTTTCAAAAATAAATTTGAATAACAAACTAATTTTCTTGGGAAAAAAGAAATAAATGACATATTAATTGTTAAAATAATAAACTCATATGCGTTATTAAAACAATAAGCTCAAAAAAAAAAAAAAAAAAACAAATG
>NW_018108507.1:44243-48474 GCF_000183805.2 Loa loa
TAAACTCATATGCGTTAATTAAAAACAATAAGCTACAAAAAAAAAAAAAAAAAAAAACAATGATAATTAGTACATCAAAAATCATTAAAACAATAAGCTTGTATACTAAGCATTACTAAAACATTAGGCTCATATGAATTGTTAAAACAATAATTATTTCTTTACTTGCTTGTAAATTATAAGTATTGGAACCATAAATAAAGAATTATAAATACTGATGCTAATATAAAAGTTATTTAAATATAAAAATTCAATTATTACAATTAATTAGCTTTAATAAATTTTAATTACAATCGTAATTGCAACAATAATAACTGTAATATAGTGACAGTAATAATGATAATGATAAATGATTGCGAAAAAAAAAAAGAAAGAAACCTAGAAAGATGATTGGCATCACTTCTTTAAGCTTAATTTGTCTTGATTCAGCAATACAAAACCATCCATTTGGATAAACGGGCGGTATTTTACCGATAAAGCGCATTTTCTTCAATTGTTCCAAAAATGCTCCCCTATATCGTTTATTTATCTAAAGTCAAAATTTGTTTTAAATTAGTTTAAAATTTTAGCAACTTTTTTTCGTAAATTGTTTAAAACTCTTAAAATTCTTTTTTTTTCGTTCAGACTATTAAATAAAGTAAATTATAATATGTGAATTGAACGTCCAAAATTTGTTGTTATTTCAATTTAAATTTGATCGAATTATAATCACTTTCTAAACGTTGAATAGAAGTTTCCAAAAAAAAAAAAAATAAAGATAATAATATCACTAAATAAATTTTTTTGGTGATTAAAAAGAATTCATTCCAAAAAAAGATTTTTTTTAATTTATATTTTTAAGCTAAAATAAAATGCCTTCATTTTGCCTACAAATACACCAACATCACCAAAACGTTTAATTCGATTGAGCGGTTTTGTCATCCAATAGTAAATAAACGCAAATAGTACGCTTAATCCGATACTTAGTAAATAAGTCATCTAAAAAAAAAAAAGGGAAAAAATTGAACACATAAATTATTAGGTTGACAATATTTGAAACGATTCATTATATTACGTGCAATGAAATATAACCATAATTTATTTCAGTTATTAAATTATATGAATTAAATAAAAATAAAATAATATCGAATAATTTTATCATCTCTATATCTAATTTTACTACGAAAAGAATTATTTTCTAAACGACTTTAAACAATTTTTTCAATTTACTGAATATTTATGCGTCTTCAAGAAAAAAATAAATGCGAATATTTTTGGATTCATTAATTTGAATAATTCCAGATCTTTGCTAAATTAAATTTTCCAAATATGATTTTCAAAAAAAAACAATGAAATGAAATATTTTGTAAATTGTATTATATTGATGAAAGCATTAACCGATAGGCGATATTTGGATTAATGAAATTTATAATTCAAAAGTTTTTTCAAAATAAAATTTTCCAATGTAATTTCAAAAAAGAAGCAATAGAAGTGAAATGGAACGTGTTATGACCTATATTGCAGAGAAGGAAGCATAAATATTGATAGCGATTAAGTAGTACTTAAAATAATTAAACAACGAAAATTCAAAGCATTGATAACGATCGTATAATACTTAAAATTGAAAACTGATAATTGGAAGGAATTTGAAATATAAACATAATTGTGGAAAGTATTACAATGAAATAAAATGAAATTATAAACGAAATGATTGGGAAGATGAACAGTACGGAAAATGGTTGTAATGAACGATTTCGAGGTCAATTCGTACGTGACACTAATGTCCATTCAATATTTGCTAGTTTAAAATGTTCATTCCATTTACATCTAACATACATTTTCATCACAATTTCATTATTTTCATTGATTCGATTAATGATAAGGGAATAAAATTGAGAAATCGATAAGGATCAATTAATTAATATCGATTTAATATTAAAGATTTTACTTTTTTTTCTTCTAACCTAAATTTTTTATAACTAATCACAATTGTAACATTTTTATAAACAAAACAAAAATGAAATTGGAATACTTTTTAAAAAAAAATTTATTGATGATAATTAGTTAACATCGATTAAATATAAAAATTTCTTTTTAATTTAATTTAAATCCGCTTATGATTTATTCTAGTTTCCATGTTTCATAAAAATAAAATTGGAATAATGTTTGCAATATTGCTTTTTTTTCCAAATATTTTCAATACTAATTTTTTGGCATTTAATTTAAAAAATAAAAAATTAACTTAAAATGATGATTCACAATGATTAATTAATACCAATTGAATATTAAAATTTTGATTTAAAGTAATCATTCATTTGTAATTAATCACACTCCAATGTTTTTTCATTGGTTATGACAATAAAATTGGATTAATTAGTGGTGATGAATAGTTATTATCAAAATATTGATTTTTTCATTTAATTTAAATATTAATTCAGTCCCAAAAGAGTATTTGTGCAATTTTTATAGATAATATTTCAATACAATTTAAATTTTGATTCCAATTTCAAGCAAAAATATCGATTTCGAAAAAAAATATTGTCAAGATGAAAAAAATTTTAATAAAACTAAGTTGTAAATTTTGCAAACTATTTAGAAATTTCAGCTAAGCATGGTTAGCTTAAAGCAAATCGACTTGTATAATATGCAAATTTAAACATTGTAATTGTAAATTGAACAAAAACGAAATTTTGAAAAGTAAAATAGCAATTTCAAGCGTATCTTTCAAATTTTTATAAAGCTAATATTTGTTAAATTCAAATTATTTCTAGTTTAGGCCAACTTTCATTCTCTTTAAGTGGTCAATCTTTTTTAATCATTGCTATGACTTAACTAAACATTACGGTAATCGTTATGAGCAAAACATTAAACAAATGTTTTTTTTTTTTTTTTCCTTAATATAGTTTCTATCAGTAAAAAGTACGGTGCATATTACATTAATAAAATTGCTTAAAATAAGCGGTAATTAGTTGTAGTAGAAAATAAAAATCCACTTTTCATCAATAAAAAAGTAAAAAAGGTACAAAATGGTAATTTATGACAAACTTCGTAAATATATCAAACAATCATTTAGCAATTAACAATGAAAAAACAAATTCCCACTAAATTAAAAAAAAAAACATAAATTTGTTTAAAATGGTTGGAAATTTATCAGAAATATTACAGAGAAAGAAAAAATTCTAAGTAAATTGTTTGCAGCTTTTTAAATATTCAAATAATTTGCATAAGAAGTGAAAGGAAAAGAAATTTATGAACTGTTGGAAAATTCAGAAAAATTGATTTCAGTTAATCAAATGATTGCAAATATTCATGAATTTTAATTTTTACTCAAAGTAATACTTTTCTGTCAAGAAAGAGTTTGAAAATGGCGAAAGAAATTGATAGAAAATTGGTGACATCATGATTTCAGTAGAATGGAATATAATCGGTTATGCTAGCCTTATCAATTAATCAGGAATTCCAATAATTTGAAATTTGAAATTTGAAAGATGAAAATTATTACCTTTTAAGTTATTTCGTTTATTGTAATTCTCTCTTTCCTTTCATTTAAGCGAAATGTTTTAAAAAATTTTAGCATGACTAAATTTGTAATGAATTAAAATGATGCTTCAGCTAACAACTGGGAAAAATTTGAAATTTATTCAAATTTTAGCTGCTAAAATTGAATGACAATATTCTCACTATTCAAATTAAATTAAATGACAATGTTTTTATGATTCAAATTAATCGAATTCTAAAATTAAATTAGTTTTTTATTGCCATGAAATGCATAAATGCAAATGCATAATCATAGAACAATGTTCTAGTTAAGGATTAACCAAAATTAAAATTTCAGTTTTAAATTCCAACTGAATTAATGAAATAGCAGTATTTTCCTGTTCCATTTATTGCAATCAATATTCTTTTCGCATCATCGTAAAATCATCCTTTTTTTCAAAGAAAAAAAAACAAAACTTTTATTATTTTCAAGTTTTAGAGCAAACATTAGTAAAGTAAAATCATTTTTATTAGCCGTTTTAGGAGGACCAGTTAAAATGAAAGCTAACATATCAATGTAAGCATGATTGCCGAAAGTGAACATTTCATTTATTTACACAATAATATCTTTACAAGTTTGTTTATACCTCTTATTTTGTCGAAAATATAATGATATCATATCATACATATCATTATCACCATTGGATGATACCACATTTTATCATCAAATGATATGATAACCATATATTGCTTATTTATCATCATTATCGTTATT
>NW_018108507.1:48863-56597 GCF_000183805.2 Loa loa
ATTATTATTATTATTATTATTATTATTATTATTATTATTATTATTATTATTATTATTATTATTATTATTATTATTATTATTATTATTATTATTATTATTATTATTATTATTATTATTATTATTATTATTATTATTATTATTATTATTATTATTATTATTATTATTATTATTATTATTATTATTATTATTATTATTATTATTAATTATTATTATTATTAATTATTATTAATATTATTATTAATTATCATCATCATTATTATCATTGTCTTCATCCTCAATCATCAACATCATAATTATGGTTAGGCTTCACGAATCAAACTTTGAGAAAGGGTCTGGTTGCGCTTATTGCTAAAAGCTACAAATACGGTTGTATCTTTTCACTTTGCGCAGTGGATTTTTTAGGGTGAGGCATAACGTAAACTGAACTGGCCATCTCTTACTTCTAATGTTCATCAGCCAAGGCCTAGCGAGCTAGGATGATTACAATGAAGTGCACAAGATGCATAGGTTTTGTTAGAGTATCCTTCTCTTAGATGGCTAGCCTCACAGGATTAAACGAGTTCCATCTACTCTGGTTTACAGTTAGGGTTATCCTTCTCCTTAGGATGGTTGTCGTGAGGTTAATGAGCCCATTCTGCCCGTGAGCATATTTTGTCTAATCCTTCAGTTCAGGCTTATATGACATGAGAGATCCTACCAGTGGTATAAACCACTGCCAGCATAGCTTTCGCAAATTCATTAAGATATGTGAAATTCTTCCCTGTGACAAAGAGAATGTTCTTGTTTATAGATGTATATGAAATTGTTTCTAATTTTTCCTTCTTTCTTTTTTCAACCTTTTTTCTTTGGTTCTTTTATTGTCAAGAATTTTAAAAATTTTAATTGACCAGAAAAATTTGAAAAGTATGGTATGATTTATACTGAATGCTTTAGTAATTTTGCGACAAATAAGTTGGACTTTTGGTTGTTTTTGTGTTTTCGTTTTTCTTTTTGTTTAGAAAATTTCAAAATTAATTTGATAATTTAAAAATCATTTCTTTCTTTGCTTCTTTTCCCATAAATCAACAAATGAAGTTCTTGAAGAAGATAATAACACCATATTATAATCTATTCGACATTTGTAATAAATCAATAAGGTAAGATTAAATCGATGTAATAAGGATGAATTTGTCCAATTCAATAGTGACCGTTTGACCATTCCTTTGAAAGTATTGCTTTCTTTACTTTCATCTATAAATACAATGAATTAAATTGTGCATGTGAATTGACAATGATCAAGTGAACTGTTTAATGTAATCTGTTGCTAACACTAGAAGTAGTAGTAGTATTCATGGTTCTTTGATTTATCAGTTTAGTTCAAATTTAGTTTAATTTGTTCTTAAAATTTACTATTTGCATTTTAGGTTGACTTCTTCGGTATCTTATTAAGTAGTAATTTTAAAAAAAATAGATTAGTAAGCATTAGATAGATGAATGTTTATGTTCCTGAAATCATACAAATTAACCAAACAAAAATTATGATTGGATGGATTCATTTTATTGTTTGATCGATTGAAATGCGATGATCGATTGGAGCATATGATCGAAATAATTTTATTGATTAATAGATTGAAATATAATAAATTGATTTTAAGTTTATTTCACATACTCTTCCACACGTATGTCGTTTTGTTTTTTGTTTTTGACAAAAATGCGACACGTATTATTACGTGTTTGACGTATTGACACTTCACATATACTTATCAGTAGCTCAGTAGTACTGAAACTATTACAAATAATGATGCATTTTATAAATAAAACTACAACAAAATCATATTAAAAAAAACAAAAATAAAAAATAAAAGAAGAAGAATAAATAAAAGGGAATAAATAAAGTATTTGATGTTAAGGTTGTAAATATTTGAGGAAATATTCAAACAATCTTACAAATCTCTTCTCTTCTCCTCTCTTCTCTTTTCTCTTCTTTATTTTTTTATTTCCTTTAAACATGTATTTTAAAATTCGTTCATCTTTATTTTATTTTAAATTTAAATTTCATTTTAAATGAAATTTTAAAAACGCTTATTTTAATTTCCGTTTTTTTGTTTTTGTATTCCAAAATAATTTCCAAATTTTTGGTTTTTTTTAAAATTACTACTGTATTAAAATACTATTTTAAGTCCGTATTTTTTCCATTCAATTTGCTATTACTTTGTTAGAATTAAATTTATTTCTTCTTCTTTTTAGTTATTGTCCTATAAAAAGTTGCATTCTTCTCTTATCATTTATCATTTCTCGTATCACTTCTTTTTTATTCACTTAAAAAATTCCTTGAAAAGCATTATCAAATGGAAAATTTTATATTTTTAATCAAATTAAAAAATAAGTTTTGAAAAAAAAATAAGAAAAAGAAAGAGAGGAAGACGGAAGGATAGAGAGAAAAGTGAGAAAAAAACATTGATAGTAAATAAACATTATTACAGTTTAAATTTAATTTAAGTTGTTATATTTTAAGGAAGAAATAAATAAAGTAACATGATAGAAATTGCTGGTAATCTTATTTCAATTATAGAAAAGGGATTGGAAATAGATAGATAGATAAATTGATTGATTGATTGATTGATTGGATGGTTGACTGATAGATAGATAGATAGATTGATTGATTGATTGATTGGTGGATTGATTGATTGATGAAATATTGATTGGAGGTAAGAGGAACGGGGCGAGAAGATTTTCGGAATAAATTAATGAATACTTTTGATTGTTGGTGTTTTAACAATTTTCAACAGTACATATGTTATTTACCTGTAGGAAACCAATTAACCATAATGAGGAAAAAAATAAATGTTTAAATTAGTTATACTGTAATAATTTTAGGTAGTCATAGTGTTATTGCATCATTTCAAATGCTTCAATTTTTTAAATTTTACATTTGAAATATTTTGCATGATTAGAAATATATGAGTCATATTTATTTAATTTTAGAAAATAGAAATTTCAAGAATTTTTCCTCTTTTTTAGTAAATATATGATAAATCAAACGAAGCATCGAAATGTCGCTGAAAATTATTTTTATTTTCTTCCTTTTAATTGCTAGGCATCATCACTTACTAATGGATATATTTTATTTTGGTACGATTAAAATTTTAAAAATAAATAATTTTGCTGAAAAATTTTGAAAGTATTCTAAAATGTAAGAAAAAAAACGAGAAAGAAGTCGTAGTGTAAAAAAATAGCAAAATAAATAGATTTAAAAGTAAAAATAAATAAATAAAACAAATTATAAAATAAATTGAAAAAAAATTGAGTATATATTTGAAGTGAAAAGAAATGAAGAAATATAAAACCTTATGAATATCATAAATCATTTTATTTTAATCAATCATTTGAAAATTTCTTGTGAAATATTTGATGTATGCAGAAATTCGATCATAATTTTTACTTCTAAAATGTAATCAAATTCGATTATAATTTTTACTTCTAAAATGTAATCAAATACTGCCTTTTTTTTGTTTGCCTTTTTTAGTTAATTACATTAATATTATGCATATATATTTTTTCGTATTCGAATGTATTATTTTAAATTAAAATTAAAAAAAAAAACTTTGGCATAAAATACTTCGAAAAAATGGCTAAATTGTAATGACGTTTATTTACATAAGCTGTGGGAGCAATTCGAATAAACTATTTTCTTTAAGTGCTGTGAAATATCGTTGATTTATTTCTTGTTTTTTTTTTTCGATCTTTTTTCTTTTTTAATTTTTGTTCTCTCTTTATTACCTTTTATTTAATAAAAATTTTAAAAAATTTGCTTTTATTTCGAAAAAAGAAAACATTTTTCCCTGTTTTTTTCTTTATTTTTTTCAAATCTGAAATAAACCTTAATGTTTACCTAATTGAAATTTTATTCCTTTCAATCTTTTTTCATCAAAAAAAAGTTTCAATTTTCCGTTTTCTTCTTTCTTTTTTCTTCTTCTTTTTTAAAAAAACAATTTCTTCAAAAAAAAAAGAAAAAAGGGAAACATTTCAAATGAGCTACGATATTTTCTTTAAGTGTTGTCAAATTTCGTTAATTTATTTATTTTTACTTTTTTTTGTTTTTGTAAGAATATTTTTAGACGATGTTATCTTTTACCATAAAAAGTACTATTGAGTTCGAAATATTTTGTGCAGTGCATGGTGGGTTGGAAAATTTTAAAAATCAATTACTGTGACGAGAAAAAAGACAGAAAATGAAATTAATCATTAAAAGATCGATTCGGTAAAGTTCACCTATGCAACTTTTGTCGAAGTTTAATACTGTTCGTTCTTTTTTTTAAATTTAGTTTCCTAAAATTTACATTTACTTTAACTGTTTATATTTAAATGTTGACGATTTATCACAATGATGAATCAACATTATTATGGTTTTAAGCATTTCGAAGAGCTCTATCCGGAAACGTGACAAGATAGTGATGCTAGTTTGGTGTATCCTTCCAATCTTTGCAATGGATTTTTTTTCTTTTTTTAGGTGATATATAACATGCTTTACCTAAGATTCATCTGGCAGAATCTAGGAAGCTAGGATGGTGACAGTGATGTCCTCAAGAGATTAGGTTTTGTTAGAATACCATTCTCTTAGATGGATGACCTTACAACAAGTTCCATTTGCCCAGGTTTAAAAATAGAGTTATCCTTCTCTTTAGGGTGTTTATCGGTAGGTTAAAGACCCTATTTTACCCGTACAAACAATTTGTTTGACCTTTCAGTTGAGATCTATCTGGTATGGGAGATCCTATCAGTGGTATATTATCAAATTTGATAAAGCTCACTATATTAAATGATATTAATAGCACTATCATTTAAGGATTAAGTTGCATATCTTTTGTATATTGATTAAATAGGTTATCATTCATTAACACTATCAATTACTTCTTCTTCTCTTCCATTTATTGACATCAAACATCATTGAATTATTTACATCAAAAAAAAAGGCGAAATCAAAACAAAATATCATAATTTTTGCGTATTTCAATGATTTTTCATTTATTTTAAAATCAAAAAAATTTTTTTCATTATTTTTAGATACATTTTTCTCATTTTAAACCAATGTATTATGCAAATCATACACGATATTTGATTTTAATCATTTCAATATTAGCACTTTCTATTATTGTCAGTAATACATTGATTTTAAATTTTACAATTATCTGTATGTCTGATGAAACGGCGCAAACATCCAATTTAACGGCGGAACAATCATGTAAGTTTTTTTTTCCGCCTCCTTTTTTTTCTTTTTTAATGTTTTGTTCTTTTTTTCGTTTTTAATTTTTTTAATTTGAATTAAAAAATTTTTTGTTTTAAAAATTAATTAATGAATTAAAATTAGAACCAATACAGTATTAAAATAGTATATTTGAGTACAAATAGAATATTTGAATATCCAAAAAGTATATTTGAAATCAGGAAAGTAATAAATTGTTAAGGACAATGTAGTAAATTGTTCTGATATGAGTTACAATATTTCATGAATGAGTAGTGATAAATTCCAATATGAGTGATAATATTTTACGAATGAATAATGATTAATTTTAAGAAAGATTTGTGAATGGTATCATACAATTGTAAGATAATTAATAGTTAATTAGCACCAATTAACAATTAATAATTCATTTGTGGGAATGTTATCAATTCAATTTTAGTCTTATCGGAAAAAAAGTATTATTTCACGAAAACTGAAAAAGGCTTACTATTTTCGGCAACAGCTATCGGTAATCTTATAGGTACTTATCCAGTAATTTTACTTGAAGAAAAATTAACAATTAGGTAAGTTTTTCGAATTTTATTCCAGCTTAATTTTTCTCAATTAAATTCCGATATATTTTTTAACACTGTTTATCCACTACTGATAATGATGAAATTCACAGAATATGACAATTTATGATATCATAATGATATGAAATAAGTGAAGAGAGTGGGAACTTTTTGAGCTGAAAAATATTTTCAGGAAATTGTTTACATTATTTGGAATGATATCAGCAATTTCTACTTTTTTAATCCCTTGGCTTGCTAATTTTGGATTTGAATTTCTTTTCGCTATGCGATTTTTGGAAGTATGAAAAAAAGAAACAAATTGTTTAACTTTTCTATTAAATTTTAAAATTACTCATTGATAAATTTTCAAGAAATCGTCAGAGAGGAATACAGGAATAAATCAATATATATTTCACACAGATCATATAACCACCTTTAATTCAATTGGCCATTAATAAATCGTATGATTAACTTATAGATAATTGATGTGGTTTATCCAATTACTAATAATCAAAGTGGTGATAAATTTCACAAATTTGATAATTTTTCAATCATAATGAATTATAATCGGTATGAAATAAACAAAGAAAGGAACTTTTTTTCAAGAATATTCTTAATAAATTATTTTGATCCAACAATAAATTATAGGATTTTTAATAAGTCATATTAGTCTATTGATATGACATACCATTAATAGATGGCAATCTCGATAAGTTATAGGGTTATTTGATAGGTTATATTAGTTTACTGATAAGTCCATGTCCTTGATAGATGATAATCTCGATAAGTTATACGATCATCGATAAATCATACAAGTACGGTATATTATTGCCATCATGTATTCAGTGGAAATAATACGAGAATATGAACAAATATATGGCACATTTCACATTAACCTAATCAATTATAATATAAATTCGAACAAGAAAAAAAGGGAAAATTTATTAGTATTTAAGAAAAAGTAACAAATGTCACACACACACACACACACACACACACACACACACACACACACACATACACACACATACATGCATATATATCATTCCTAACATGCAAATTAATTCAGTTTAATCTCATCTTTTAAGGGATTTGCTTATGCATCAGCTTATCCAACCGTTGGCACGATTACGTCACAGTGGTCATTATTAGCCGATAGTGGAATGTATATGTCATTAATAATGTGTCATTTACAGGTTTGTGATAAATATTTGTTATTTTCCAATTTTTTTTCGTAAATCATAGATCAAATTATTGTTTATCTTTTTGCAGATTAAATTTTTTGTTTTATTTTTTCTTCATAGATTTAGAAATTAGATTATCCTTCTTTTTTTCTTTTTTTAATAGATTGGACCACTGTTTACAATGCCTATATCGGGAGCCTTATGTGTATCATCGTTTGGTTGGCCAGCAACATATTACATTCATGGAATACTTACCTTACTTATTTTCACTTTATTTTATATTGTATATCGTGATTCACCAAAAATTCATAAGTTTGTTACAATTTCACAATTTAATTTTTTCTTTTTAAAAAAAAAGGCCACATATTATATTTTAAACTTATCACAAGATATTATTAAATTTTAAATTTTTATTCCTAAATTTCATTTATTAAGCAAAAAAAAAGCAAAACTTTCAGGGAGGAGGCTGCGGTTAAAAAACTTTTAGTTGGGATGTATGTTACAGGTCTTAGTTCATTCATTAAATGAGGACTTGGCTCTTAGGCTAATATTGCCAATTTTGTCTATGGCTCTTAGGCTAATATTGCCAATTTTGTCTACATTATCTTGATGGGTTATGTATGTTGGCTAACATGTTTACTTTGAAAAAAAAGGAATTTTTATCAATTCTTGTAAAAGATACAAATTTTCATATAATTTGTTTTTATTATTATTATCTTTTTTTGACTATTTTTTCTTTTTCACGTATATATATATATATATATATATATATATATAT
>NW_018108507.1:56945-62531 GCF_000183805.2 Loa loa
ATATATATATATATATATATATATATAATGCAATAATAATCAGACAAATAATATGAAGTCTGAATATTACAAGAGCCTAATATCAAATTGAAAATCTTTCAGGAATCTGATACTAAATTCGAATTTATTAAAGGTCTAGCATCATGTTAGATCTAAAAAGAATCTAATATCAAATTATAATCGTACAACAATTTGATATCAAATTCCAACCTTTTCATGATTAAATGATATGATTAATTTGATTAATAATAAAAAGCTCTTTTGCATAATGCAGAAATGTTAGTTCGAAGGAATTGTCAAAAATTGAATTCGGTAAAGAGGTGACATATGCGAAGAAGATGCCAAAAGTACCATATGGTGCAATCATTCGTGATATTTCCATTTGGGGTGTATGGATTGCAAGTATTGGTGGTACCTTAGGTTTTCAAATATTTTTTCAATATGGACCAGTGTATCTTAATGAAGTTTGTTTTACAACATCCATTTATTAATAATGATAAATGTTATAAATTTTTATTATCTTTTAAGTTTATTTCGATATTTTCCGCTTTCCTTTTTTTGTTTTCTTTCTTTATATAATCAAACAAATGATATGATTTCACGAACAAAAAATAAAAGATGTGGTAAAAATTTTTAAATTTTAAATTTCAATTAATCAAACAATTTCGTTCATTATTTAGTAATTTCTGCTAATACAATAATTTACAGAATTTAAAATTAAAAATGAATTTTCTGCTCCTTTTTCTTTCCCACATATATCAATTTTAATTTTAGGTGTTAAATTTTACCGTAGAAAAAGCTGGTTTAGCTTCAGCATTACCAATGATACTATCAATTATTGTTAAAGTTCTTGCTGGTCCATTAAGTGATCATGCTATTTGTTGCGGTGAAAAAGCTCGAGTAATGTTATTTACTTTTATTTCTCAAGGTTATTTATTGATTTATTCATTCTTTCAGTTCATTCATTGAATTAGTTTTTCATTTAAACTTCACAATAAATTATATCCTTCATATTCCGATAATTAATTGACCAGTTCATTACCCGGTAATTAATTGATTAGTTCATAAGTCAATATTCTACTTTCATCAGTTTTATGAAGTAATAAACTACTGACTTATACTTCATTTAAATTTCAATAAATTATACTATCTATTTACCAAATTAATAATTAATTAATTAATCACCTGAATAATTTGACCAGTTAATTCTTCATTAAATAATTATTTCTATTCAATTATGTTTTCTTCCTAATCTTTTCGTATTTTTCAAGTTTTCAGGTTTTATGATAGCATGCTTTATATTCTTGGCATTAATACCTGCGGATCAGGCTAACTTAGGTCAAATAGCATACACAGCAGCGATTGCATCTAGCGGATTAAATTGCGTGGGTGTAATTAAAAGTGCACAATTGGTAATTAACAATGTTTTTCACTTCACACTTTACCTTTTTGCTGTTGTAAAATTGTTCATTTTTGGTCAAATAAAAAGAAAAGAATTTTTTAGTACAACATCTATTAATTTTCTTATGCAATAAGGAAATGATTAATTAGCTTTTAATTTTATACGGCTAAATTTCGATTCATCGAAAATTATTTCACACTTTAATTGATCAATCGAACAGATAATATTAATTTTAGGTTGCTCGCCAACATATACATTTCGTCCTATCAATCTTATCAATTATCAGTTGTTCAGTAATTCTAATTATTCCATTGTTTGTATTACTTATTGCACCAGATAATACCGCTGAACAATGGTAAGATGAATTAATTATATTACAATTATGCATTGATTCGAAAATGTAAACAAATTTTTAATAACTTTAACCGTAACAATATATATCATCAAATGATGAACAACATATATTGTCAACTAATTCTAATATTATCAAAAAATATTGACAATAATTTTATATTTTCAAACTGCTAAAGCAATCAAATAATGTTTAATAATAATTTCATTTGCTAATCAATTTTACATTAACACTAAAAGTATTATCAATAATAACAATTGATAAATTATCAATATTTTCAGCAATTAATTTAATACGCGTTTTAATTAAATTTAATTGCTCAAATTGCTGACAATTTTTTCTTTTTCTTTTTTTAAAAAAATTTAATTTATACAAAAAATAAAATTACATACATTCTTTAATTTTTCTTTTTTTTTCAGGTCAAAAATCTTCTATGTGATTGTTATTTCAATGATTGTTTGCAATAGTCTCTTCTTCTTTGTCGGTAAAGCATCACCAGCACCATGGACTAAAGTAAACAATCATCAAGTTTACACAATTAATCAGCCTCAAATGATCAATCCTGTGATAACGGATGGACAAATTGTAAATTGTCAATTATAAATAACACCTTCATGCATATTTCTATTACATACGATTCTATTTATTTATCAAACATTCATTTCAATGATTACATTCACGTGTATATATGAACGATAAAACGAGTGATAGATGAAATATGAAAAAAAAGAGAAAAAAACGAAGACATCTCTTCCATCCATTCCATCATTTCGAATATATTTTAAATATTTGAGAGAAAGGGAGAGAAGAAAAAAAAACAAAAAGAAATCCAATAATAAATAAATATACATTAATAAAATTTATCATCATTTTAAAACACATTAACTTGGGCAATTATTAATTATATTCCTGTTCCATATTGGGATATCATGGGGAAAATGATCGGTATCACAAAGGAAATCATGGGTATTATAGGGGAAATCGCAGGTATCATGGGGAAATCATAGCTGCTATGGTAGAAATCGCGGATATCAAAGGGGAAATCATGGATATCATGGGGGGAAATTATGGTATCATAGGAGAAATCATAGTTATCATAGGAAAATCATGGTTATTATGGAGGAAGCCATGAGCATCATAAGTAATGCACCGGAAATCATTCAAATATTTGCATATGTAAAGTTGAACTTAGCCAATTTTAATTTATTTTTATCACAAATACTTTATTAATAATTTTTTATTCTGTACAAACATTCACTATTAGTTTTTATTTGTGTACGAATACAATCGAAATATTTTGCTTGCATTACTAAAATAATATTTATTACTTTTTAAATTATTACCTGTAAAAAATTGGCAATTATAAGTTAGCATCTAATGAAATACAAACAATAATCAGTTATTAGACGAATTTAGCTAGAATTTTTTTTTTGAATAAAATTTAATTATAACAAAGGGTGCCGACAAACAAATTAGTCATTCATTGTTTGAATAATATGCAGTATTAAACGACAAACAATAAAAGTAAAAGGTAAATAAAATGGAGCAAAGAATTTGAAGGAAAGTTCGATGAATAAAACTGCATTAAAAAAAACTTTTTTGAATTTTTACCGTTCTTTTTTTTTAAAAAAAAGCATGAAGAAAAAAGAAAGCATGGATAAAAGACAAAAAAAGAAATAGCATTCTTTTTCCCAACATATCCTTAATGCTTATTGTATTAGCAAAAAACATAAAAAAAACATATGGCATGTCCTTAATGCTTATTGTATTAGCAAAATTGAATAGATTAGATAAGGAAGGAAACGTAAAATACTCAAAATTTATTAATCGTTTAAAGGTACAAAAATTTATGCTTATCCATTTTATACAATTGCTAATTACTTAGAACGATGATATAATTAATTTGTTCTCCTCCTTTTCACGTTTTATCTTTGATAAAAGAAGAGACAAAAAAAAGAATTGCGCAAAAAAACGAATATTATACGTATATATTTAAGATCTACAATGGATTAGGGGTTCGCAGTCATAGATGTATATATCCTGACAGATAAGGAAAGTCAAAGAAAAAAAAGCATTCGCCATTTGCTTTTTTTTTATCTCTCAATAGATATAGCAATTCTCTCAAATATTCCGCTGTCTAACATATATCCCCATAAGGTAAGATTTAAAGAAGATTAGTAATCACATTGATTTTAGAACCAGGAAGATTATCTTATCATTCTCATTACCACCAAAATGTGACAAAAACCAATATTAATAATTAAAATAAGAAATGATAAAGGCAAACAACCGATTGATTATTCGCAAATACTTTTTTTAAGATTTTACCTAAAGTTCAGTGAATTTATTATTGACAAGCATTCGTTTAAAATTCTTTTGCAGTAACCGTGAAACTATTTTCAGGATGACTGGACATTGGTCATTTTCTCTTCATCCATTCATGTTGCATCCTTGCATCACCTCCTCATCGGAAAGTAAAGAAGTTTCATTATTTTGTAACATTCTAAACTGTCAATTTGACGTTTGAATGTTTCGGCACAAAACACTGTTGCAACTTATAATCTTTTGCTTCTTTCGCTCAATTCCAGCAAATCATATATGTTTATTTGTGCATTTATGCAAGAGATGATAACTTTCAGTACATAGAAATCAATGCTAAAATACTCAATGTGTGTGTGTTTGTTTGTTTGTTTATGATCGGCATAAATATTTCGTTTAATTAATATTTATATTAATGAATTCAGAAAAAATTGACGGGAAGGTCTTGCATTGGTGGAAATACTGTTTTGAAAAAAAAAGGAATTTAATTTCTATCATTTCATGTATCTGTTAGTTATGGTCTTCACTATTTTAGTCCTACGATGATCTTTTTTTTTCGCTCATTTCAGCGATGATTTATTAAAAGTCAGCGCTCTTCTGCGTCCTTATTAGTAAAATGCTTGTTATTATATCAATTCACTTTCTAGATGAAGCTATCTATACTATTATTAGAATGGTACCAGAAAAAAATAAAATTTACTTACAGTATTAGCTTATTTTTGTGTTAGTTATCATTCTGTAATAATGAGTTAGTCTAATTCATTTGCTAAATGAATCTTGTCCATCGAAAAAAGTAGAAATGCAATTTTGCAAAATATTTGAGAATAATTTTTTTTAATAAATACTGCTTGAATTATTCCTTTTTTCTTTTGAGGGAAGAACAACGTTATCCAATTAGGTAGGGATAGCAGTCAATCGAGTGGTGGGGGTTATAGCAGTGGACGCCAAATACCGTAATGAGTAGTGACAATATCGTTGCTATTACGGTTGACATATTTCAAATGGAATTCAAAAAGACGAAAAAGAAAAAGATAATGTGACAGGTAGATATGAAATAGTAAAGGATTTCTAGATTAATCAATTTTCAATCGATTATTTGAAAATGGAAAATTATTCTTGAGATACTAAACATTCAGTTATCTTAGCAAACTGTTGATGATATCATCGGTTGATCTTTTTAAATTTATGCTAATCTCTCATATATAATTTTTGTGATAATTTTATGCATCTGATCATGTCGTATAAAGTGAACAAAATTATAGAATAAAATAGAAGCGCGTAGATATATGTAATGAAGCATATCAAAATATGACCCCAAGAAATGGATCATCCATATTCTCAGAGTTAATTTTCCTTTTAGCCATCAAAAAATTAAATCAAATTGGAGCAGCTATATAGTGAGGCAGACGGCTGTTTAAATATATCGGCAACATTTGTGCGACAAAATTTGTTCGGAATGTTTTCTCCGAATCCGTAATGAAATTTAACTGTTATACTTTGCTATATGTGGTCA
>NW_018108507.1:63088-66420 GCF_000183805.2 Loa loa
AAAATCAATCATTTTCCTCGGAGAGATCTTCCGTAACTGGATTTTCTTCAACAAATTTTCGAAAACCAACAATTGCATACACAGGACCGATATAGAAATCAGACTTTGTTTCAATCTGATAGTCAACTCCAGTCAATGATGATTCATCAAGTAAACGTAACGTACTCAGCGGAATGTCTGGGAATGTATTACTGCAAACAAAAAATGATATTAATTGCAAATTATCGAAAACTAAATAAACGTATTCAAATACAGAAATCCAATTATGACAATTCAATTGTGGAAATCCAACAGTTACAATTTCTTGATACCTTACCTGAATATTTCTTCGCTATCCTCCGGTTCAGTGCTATTGACCACAGTAAAATGAAAGGCTATTGCTTGATGACTGTTAAGAAAGAGCAATTCCTCCTGCAGAAAAAGGATAATTTTACACATTTAGTAAAGTTATAGCGAGCATATTTCTGATAAATATTAAGAACACGTGAAGTTACGTAAAAAAGCAATCAAACGTCAAAAGTATGAAGAATTAACAAGCTTTTAACGAGAAAATGACTCCACAACATTAACGATTACGAATAAACTGAAGTAAATTGAAAAACAATTAGAGCGAATAAACAAATCAAACCTTCCATTTCTTAAATCTTGTTTTCAAAATATCGCTGGTATCATTTTTTTCTACTAAAAGGGTCGATGCTTTTACGTCAGGTCCGTAAAAGAGTAACGCTTTGGGCACCCCTATGGCATTGATGTATGCTCTGAAAATGAAATATTTGTTACGCCAATATTAAAATATTGATCGTTTGTCCATAATTATTATAGCATTCGTCCTATTCGTAAAGCATCAAGAAGGACATTTTTGTTCGATACCGAAATTAATGTTCATCCTATCAAACACATTCTGTGGATGAACATTGTCGTAATCAGCTCTTCTCGGTGTAACTCCATTCTAGATTGATTTGTTAGCCAAGAAAAAATCAAGTCTGACTTACTTTCGATTATCCGGCTGATCAACAATGCAAATTGGCGCGCTACCAATTTTTCCTCGAATTTTTTTGGCTGCATCCAGTGCTTCACTTTCATCGCCTTCATCAGTATTTTTCAGATCGTTACTAATCATAATGACCAACTTTACTGAATCCTGGGATTTACGATTATCTCATTAGGTTGTGAAGATCGAACTTCTAATAAGCTCTAGTAATGAAATTCTATGCAAAATTCACTCCGCTATGAACATAATGCTTCGGGGTGTGACATACTGTGTATTAAAGCCATGTGACATTGGATGTATTAAGCTTTAATTAACTCACTTCATTGGATTTCGGGTCATATAACAGATTTTTTTCTAACCATTCACTGAAAAAACTGTTGCAGTTAAAGACAAGCATGACAGAGATCAACATACACATTAAATATTGAATATTCGATGGAGTTTTGCATTGATCTTTTGAGGCAGAATGAATTACATTCTTGGTATATTGGTTCAATTCTAAGTCTAATTACACCCTCTAATTAAACTGTTTGTGGTATTATGCTTTCTGTTTACAATCCTTAGTATATTTAGGTAAAGATTTCATTATCACTCAAGTACCACTTCATTATCAGTATCACTTAAATATTACGACCATCCGACTGCCACATTCAATTATTGATGCAATGCTTGGAATAGAAATCCTTGAAGTATTTGCACCAAAAACGATTAAATCTCAACATTGGATGATTTTGGCACAATTTGATAATGATTAAAGTTTGCTTCTGTTAATATAAAAGATGACTAACAAATCGTCGTCTTGCCAGAAAGAAAAGCTCATGTACGAGGATACATATAAATCGTATGGGATAATCACTCCGTTCATTGAACTTCCTTCTATTTCATTGGGGAGGAATGGCATATCTGCTGAAATCATATAATTAGAACTATTTGTTTGTTTAATAGTGGTTTAATGCCATATGATGCAAAAATCCGTTACAATTTCCTAACCAGTTACGAGTTCCCTGCGTATTTCTAGATGATGTTCCTGAGACGTGAATGTCAGTACTGTATAATGATAGTCCTCCGGGTCTGTCATATTGATCGGTTTTTCTCCTCCAAACAAAATAGCTTCATATGGTTTCCAAAAAGGCACTGCGAAGGGTTCTTGGTACTAAAGTTCGAATTTGATCATTATGTCGTCAAATCATCGTCTGTTATAAGTTCTTTCTGATTTTTAGTAAATTATTATGCTTGACAGGAACAAAGAATGTAACATGCCTGAAAACCGGTGAAATTCGTTTCATCTATGACTTTCAAAGCATTCTTTAAATATGGCGGGTTTATTTCACCATCTCGGTAATGCAGTATTCTACGTCGACGGTTTAACTCGTGGTTTATATGCTCAGACATCATGGGGATTGCCCTGTAAAACGATATGAAGAAGAAATCCATTATTTTTATTATTTGCAATCAGTTCGTTATAGCTTATTAACTCATTTCAATTTCCCTTATCTCCTACAGTTACTAGTAATTGAAATTACAGAATTTGGCGAACATGATTTTTTGACGTTGGTGTCGGATTACCGAAATTAAAGCTACGTTCAAATCAAATTTCCACAGTATCCAATAAACGAATATCCAACGATCAACAGAATAGCTTTCCCGACACTTGGTGAATATCTGTAGCGTGATAATATATAAGTAAAAGAAAAGTGCTAACATGCTAAGATTTCTTAAATCATTGCGGGGCAAGTGACGAACAATTATATGTCCCACTTGTCCAAGAGCAGAGACTAGTTTATTATTGGGATACCGAAATTTAGTTTCAGTCTTTCTTTTTTTGGGAGCGCTGAGTCTTTCTTCATCCGTCCCACCTGAAATTCTAATTAATTCGTCACCAATGTTCTTGTTCTTCACATATTTAAGCAGGTAAATTCATTCAAATTTCCTAATTATGTATTATGGACCACTTCAAAAAAGTTCATTCAAATTTAAAGTTTAAAAATTCAAAAAGTCTACCTGTTGCTGATGTAATATTGAATGATATCATATGACTCACAATGAATGTGAGAATGGCAAGATATTTAAAATCCATTGTTATCAAAAGCTGTAAATTAAGAATATACTAAATGATTTGAATAATCTTAAGGATTGTCGAATTTTTAACTATGACAAGTAAATTTCGAGTTTTTTAGAGAACAGATTGCATCATTTTGAATGTGCAATAAATCTGGTTGCTAAAGGATGCAATTTTCCTCCGAGTAATTCGTAAAACAAATTTTTCATTTCGCTACTTTATTGTATGCTTCTTTTGATGAGTAATGACAATAAATGATTAGTAATATGTACGAGATTTCGA
>NW_018108507.1:66522-70498 GCF_000183805.2 Loa loa
ACTGGAAGCCTTTCATGAATTGTCACAAGCGGTTTTTCTATAGAAATTGGGATTAACAGAATATTTTGTTCGGGGAAAATCGAAATTAATCTCAATTTTCCATTAGCATTGAATAGCAAGGCATTGTAAAACAGAAAGCATTTGATTATGCAAAAAGTAAATAATACTGTCACATACAGTACAAATTGGGATTAACAAAATATTTTGTGTCACTGGAAGCCTTTCATGAATTGTCACAAACGGTTTTTCTATAGAAATTGAGATTTAAAGAGTATTTCGTGTTAGTGGAAGCCTTCCATTGAATTACATAAATTTGCAATTGTGTCAGAAATAGAAGCATCCAAAAATAAGCTGGACCATCGATTGCCATCATTTTCCATTCAGGGAAAGATGTAGAATTTACATCATTTTCTGTTATTTGTGCCTTTTGTATTTTAATATAAAATGCAATCCTACAAGTCTTTCGAACTGTCAGGACGATGAATCGAAATTTTTTTCCGGAACTGAAAAAAGACTATCGGTATTCTACTAAGAATTCAAAAGGAATGCTTTTTTAGAAAATGTATGATAATGAAGAGTTAGTAACCTGCGATAAACAGATGCTATCCAACTTTTCAGGAAATCAGAAAAACCGAAATTAATGTCTGTTTTCTATTTTGCATTGAACAACATGCATTGCGAAACGGAGAATATTTCACACAGATTATGTAAAAAAAATACTTAAATATCAAAATTTTCAGAATAGCTTTCTCTTCTTTCACTTCATCATTGATGTTTTATTCCTTTTCCCCTCACTCCTCTTTTATAAATCTTTCAATTTAATTTAATTTATCGAACGAAATTTGAGGGAAGGTGAAAATTTTTTGGTGTTGATTAAAGTAAAAAAACACTTTATCCATCTGCCAATATTAAAAATGTCCGAAATTTCTTGCGAATTTTACTCCTTTTTTTTTTTTGAACAAAATTAATCTTTGATTTATACAAGATGATCAATGGCATGTTTTTGCAATTGAGATATTAGTCTAGTTCACTTCCTTCTTAAACTTCGCTTTTTTTCCCTTGTTTTTTGAATTTATTAAATTCCGGACGACTTTTTCTGAAGTTTTAAAGTCGAAAAATACTGGTCAATCAAAATGATTATTCATTACTATGGTACGAACTCTACCGAAGCTACCAATGTGATTCCGGCATATTTCATCTTAAAATGTCATCTCTTTGTTGATACCAATAAATTGTCCATATTTTATTGTAACATTAAATCTATAATATTATTTAAATTGGCAGTAGCAATTATTTGATTGTTAAATTGACAGTAGCATTTACACGGTTAAATTGACAGTAACATTTCGACAATACAGTCAAATTAGATGAGACAAATTGAAGTAATTTCAAAGTAATTATTCAATAATTAAATTGTCAATTCATATTAAATTGCTGTTAGCTTTATTCAATATAATCCTCAATAACGACAGTCTTCTCAGGGACAAGAACGAAATTATGAAGAATATCTTCTACCTCTGGCAAAAATTTCTTGTATTCGCAATCTTTTCAACATGGTTTTGTAAGATAGATATATTGTATACCACCACCATAACAAATTATATTACATTTGCGTCCAAGATATTTTAAACATCCTAATTTATAACAATGCTTAATTTCCGGTATACAACGCATCCGTTTCTTTTCCTTTTTCCGATTTCTTACTCTTACCGTACGCCAGAATTTTTCTTCACAAATACGTGTCGCACGAAAAAAACAATCATCATTCCAACAGTGTAAATCATTTGATAATTTCCCGGCAATTGTTAAACATTTCATTTCACAATGTTCCATAAATGCAATTATTTACTGCCATTGGACATTGCTGACCATCATCAGATGGTGAAGTTTCTTCTACACCTCGTATCGTTGGTGCTACATTTTCTACCGTTGTATTTGTTGTTGCTGTTATTATTCCTATTTTCACTGTTGTTTCCGGTATTATCTGTATAAATTATATCATTATCAATTATATCAACTAATATAAATTATGTCAATTACAAATCATTTCTGTTGAATTACTATTAATAAATAATTTTCATATGATAATAATTTTGGCAAGTTTAATTGGTCTTTTCATTTATTTGCACCTACCTTAGATACTTATTAATTTGTTAGCGATTGTTCGTCGAAGAAATTTTAGTTTCAAAAATTTCTGGAGTTTGCAAATTCTGCTAAGTTTGATACTTTGATCATCTTTTTTTGATAAAAGATTATATTAATGTAAGAAGTTGTTTTTAGATTCTTTAATTTTTGAAATTTAAAATATTAACCTTATTTTGAACTCTCATTATTGTTGTATTCATTGCAAGCAATTCAGCTGCAGCAAAATGACTTGTTGGTTAAATGTAATGCAATGAACAGTGAGTTATCAATTGAAATGAGGAAACAAAAGAATGATATAGAAATACAATCAATCAAAAATTGAAATTCGGTTGATAAATCGATATCATGATGTATCTTGTTTAGATATTACATGGTCAGTCGTAATTATGTAGTATCATAGATAATATAACAGTTGATAACAGTATGAGAGATTGAAGCAAATTTAGGAAAATTATTTATGAATCTTTTGAAAAAAAATATTGAATTATATGCTTTAGCAAATCTTTCTTTCCGCAAACATGCTCCGCTTAACTTGAAGCGATATCTCTCGATCTACCATCATTTTAAATTCCCTTTATCATACGTTCATTTCAAGTAAAGAAAATTTCAAAAACGAAATCTGCTCGATAGAATTTTTGAGTCGTTTTGATTCTGAAATGTTCCACCTGAAATGAATTATGTAGTTCCACCTGAAATGAATTATGTACTTGTGAACTGGCTAAGAATAGATGGCTGTCCTCATCACTACATCATCTCGCAAGTAGGATTAATTATGTAATTACTATCATCATTTTCTCATGTAATTCCAAAAACCACATTTGAGATCGCAAGGAAATAATTGCAATCACTTTCCCTCTTTTCTTACTAGCTCTCATTTTCATGATCTAATAATTCAAAAATTTTTAAAAACTTCAAAACATTATCTGGTTTCAAATTCGAAGATTCATTCAACAATTTAGAAGGCTTGTTGGAAGATAATGATTGTACAAATTCGTACAGATAGCATATTTCACCGATTCTAAATCTCACTTTAAGTTTGAAAAAAAAAGTAATGGTAAATCGAATTCGCCCTTTCTGAAAATATTTATAAAACATTTTTGTTTTTATCGCACATTAACAACCTTGCTTCATTGCTACTGAAATAATTGCTTGATGTATAAAATTTATGTTCAGAATTAAGTGTCAACAACTTATACAAATAACATCAAGAATTAGACAATCACAATTTAACTGATAATTCAATCACACTTCACTGATCAGGTAGAAAATTTAAGAAATTGGATTGTGCAAATGATTAAATTAATTAGTCGTGACTAGTTAGTCATCACTCGATTTTTAATCTGTACACTAACAATTTTTTGTCGTACGGTCCATTAGAATTAACTGCAAACGATTTTTGGCGTATCGTACATCAAGAATAAATTATAACGATCATAATGTTATGGAAGACAACTAAAGACGGTAAATCGAAGTGTTTTCAATACTTTTCTGAAGGAAATTGTAAAAATAAAACTTACGGATGAATGCTTGTCATAAATAAGTGGGATATCCACATATCCTTCTACATTACATCTTTTACAAATGCTAATATCTATCATGCTAGTTGATACTGTACCAATAATATAATTCAGAAATTAATTATATAGTCGTATTAGATGAACAATTATGCCATTGCTTATTGTTGCCGGCTTGAAAAATCTTCCTCATCTTTGCAATTGCTGTCAAGCGCAAGAATGACAGATAAATAGTTAATTAGGACGAAGACAATTAGAAACAAATGTGCAATTTAGTTGTGCATTTCTTCCCAATTTGTTTCATTTTTGATTTATTC
>NW_018108507.1:70518-76482 GCF_000183805.2 Loa loa
AACAATTATGTCATTGCTTATTGTTGCCGGCTTGAAAAATCTTCCTCATCTTTGCAATTGCTGTCAAGCGCAAGAATGACAGATAAATAGTTAATTAGGACGAAGACAATTAGAAACAAATGTGCAATTTAGTTGTGCATTTCTTCCCAATTTGTTTCATTTTTTGATTTATTCAATGTTTTAATTAATTTCTGCAATGAATTTAAGTAAATCTAATTATAAACAAGTTTTTTTACATTCAACAAATACAAATTAACACAGGAAATTCCAGAAAATATCCGTCACGGGAAATTTTAGAATATGTCTATGGGAAATACCAGAAAATATCTATTATGGAAAATTCCAGCAAATATCTATTAGAGAAATTCCAGGAAATGTCTTCTATGAAAAAATTTAAAAAATATCTGTTTTGAAAATATTTGTAAAGCAAGTCATTTGTATCATTTGCATTGTTAAAGACAGGTATGAATGTATAGTTGTAGTGTTTCATTTAATCCTTCATATATAAATGTAAATATGGTTCTGTTTGTATCCTTCACGTGCAATTGTCATTGCTTTGTCACTTCGATTACAATCCATGCACACATGACATCATTCACATTAGAAGCTGTAGCGAATAGATTCAAATTTAAAAATTGAAAAATTAAAAAGAAAAAACAAAACTCAATGATAAGTTAACAAGTCATCTTTTATCTATGCCGCAATCATCGTATTATTCGTTAACAAATCAGTATGCCGTCTGAGGTATAGGAAATATCAGTAAACAATTTCCATTTCATTCATTCTGCAATTCACCGTACTATTTATCCTGCATTTTACCGTTTTTTCTGTTCCATTCTGTCTGCAGAGTGAAGGGAAAGCAAAGAAAAGAGTAACCGTATCAAGTGGACAATGACCAAAATAAAAGAGTGTAGGAATAAATTCATCGTTTTATTGATATTTGCTGACCCAAAGATAGTAGCACATGTATATTCATGACATTATTAGACTGAAAATCTTTTAAATTAGAGTTTTACACGTGAAATATTAATTAGAATTGAAGTACCAATAAAGGATAAGTTTATCATTTTTATAGGATAAACTTGTTGCGACTTCTTCCAATTCTTCCAATCATAATCATTACTTTTGTATAAATACAAATAAATCATAAATTTGTTACTTTTGAGTTTGGTTTTAGTAATTTATCTTTAGTATTATTAATACTTGTAATTTTTACGTTTGCTTTTCTGTTACTATCATTGCAATAAAGCGATGAGTTTTTTGGTCATCGTCCACCTCATGCAGTTGCTCTTTTCTTTGCTTTTCCCTTCATTCTGCAGACAGAATGGAGTAGAAATAAAACGAAAAATTTACAACTCAAGACGAAATGAATTTCTGTTCACAGTTAAAAGAAAATGGATTTCATTAAAAGAAAACATTCCCAGCAACAATCAATTAATTAAATTAAGAAATTCGGTAGAATCGACAATTACGATTTCAACACACCAACACAAAAAAAAACGAAAATAAAATAAGCAATTGTAGGAATAAATTCATCGTTTTATCGAATTAAAATATTGAGAAGAACTGTTTTTCATATTTTAAACTGACTTGAAACTGTTATATTTAAGACTCATTCTTTCTAATTCATTTTCACTTTTTAATTTCTTGAAAAGCTCAAAGGGCATAACTCAAATATCCAACTTTCTTATACTTCCTTCTTTTCATGTTAAGGTCTTGACAATATTGTATTGGATAGTAAGTCCAGAGTGACTTGGCTTGTAATCTTACAAAATTCGACTAAATCACTTGAAATCGACCATTGTATTATTCATCCTTCCATTCATTCATTAATTTTCTGACTATAAAAATTTTTCGCTGAAATAGTTATGTTTATAAAATACAGTGAAGTAGCACAATCATTAGATGAGCGAAATAACTGAACGATAAAAAGATAATATCCGACTTTTTCCATTTAAAAGATCTTTTTTGAAGGTTTTTCCGGAACCTGAAAATCTTTTTACGCTTCCAATCATTGCATAAAAACATTCAATTCAATTTCTTTTTTTTTTTTTTTAAATATTTTTTTTTTTAAAATAAAAACTAGTTAAGCTTTGCGACAAAATGGACAGCCTTACGAAAATATCTCAAGACGATCTTTCTTAATACTATGTAACGACCACAATACAAAACAGATTGACAAGCAGTAATTTTAGTATGTGAAAATCGAAATCATAAGTTCAAAGACTTTAAAGTTTACATAAAACAGTGTGAAAATTTCCGCGTAATCTAATGACAAAGCTTTTTATCATTAAGGATAGTATTAAAGTTAACATTTATTTGCTTTTTTTAAACGAGCAAATAAATGTAAACTGAACACCTTAATAATATTATATTAAGAAATATATTCCAAATGTCATCATACCTTAGATTATTCCAACTCCCCTGCTTATCATGAGTTATCACTGTCGTCATTAGGAATAGTTAGCGAATTTTATGAAACACAGTAAAAAAAGACTGATAAATTATCAATAAAGTTATGAAAGAGAAAGCATTCAAACAAGGAAAAGTCATCTTGTCAAAATCTAGCATCAAAAGCAACAATTAATCGATGATGAAAGGTACATGCAAGCACTGCTCATTGTACGATCAAAGATACCCCAGAATTCGGGGTGACAATTCTTGGAATCCTCGAATATTTCTTCAGACAAAAGTATGAAAACTAAAGAAAACAAAAGAAAATGATAATGAAAAGAAAAATGATAATGAATTCTTAATCATTGCAAAGTAGGTATAACCATTAAAAAAATAAAACTACCATGTATAGTTGAAATGAAAAACCTGACCTATGCTAAAAAATAAATAACCATCAGCATAAGTTGGCGACTCAAGATGAAATGAATTTCTGTTCGTACACAAAACACACTAAAAGAAAACATTCCCAATAACAACCAATTAATTAAATTAAGAGATTCGGTAGATACCAACAGTATACCAACGCAAAAAAAAAAAGAAAAGAAGACTGAAGATAACCAAAAATCATATCAAAGAATTAAATAAGAAAATTCTTCAACTACATAATAGTTAACTAAGCACGGCAAACTACTACCTTTAATTGAAAAAAATAAAAAACTTGATTGAAAAAATAAAAAACGAAAGTACAAATAAACAAAGAATTCATCAAATAATATAATTTAGCACAAAAAAGTTGATAAAACTCAAAGACAGTATTGAAAAAAAAACAGAAAATAACAAAATAGATGAGAAAATTCAATATTAACTCAATTTTAACAAAAAACTCGCAGTATTTTATAATAATAGAAATATCAATTATGTAAAAAAAAAGTAAAAAACATTAACAAAAAAAGAAACAAATAAACAAACTTAAAAATTACAAGTAATATAAATACTAAAGAAAATTTCCTAAAACCAAAGTCAAAGGTAAAAAATTTGTAATTCATTTGTAATTATACAAAATTAATGATTATAATAGAAAGAATTGGAAGAAATCGCAAATTGGAACCAGAGAAAAAATGAAATGTTTCCTTCCTTTCAAGTTTATCCATTAAAAAGGATAAATTGGCACTTCAATCCTTATAAGTATTTCAATCTTTTTTATGTGCAAAACACTAATTTAAATGGTTGTCAATCTAATAACGTCATAAATTAAAATGTTTTGTTAAATTGCTTCATTTTAAATGTACTACTGCCTATGGGATAGCAAATATAAAGTCATTTGAAGGTCAACGAGTTTTGATGGATTATATTGCAAGACTGATTTGTGAGTACTTACAGGGTTTTAATTTATATTTCCCCTTTTTTTTCCGCTCTTTTTAAAGGATAAACTTATCTTCATTGGTACATCAATTATTATTAGTATTTCATTTTTTTTTAATGCAATTCCTTTCTAAAAAATTCTCAAATTTCTAGCAATTTGACGATTCACAAATATTATTTTATTGGGTTTTTTTCTTGCATTTATTTTAACTACTTTTTACGTAATTTTTCCCAGTAAAATTTGAATTGCAAGTTAAGAATGAAAATCAAAATTCCTTATTGGTTCAAAAGAGATTTCAACTTTTTTTTATTAAACTTTTTTTCTTGCAATTACTCCAACCGTTCTTAACAAAATTTACTCTCTCAAAACCTGGAATTAATTATTGTAAATTGTAAATGAATTTGATAAACTTTTGATGATTGAAACGACTTCAAAGTTCTACATTCCATACGACTCTACATGCTTTGCCTTTACGTTTTTATACCTGCAACGCGAAAAATTAAATATTTAATGTGAAAGAATTTGCTAATCAAAAACTTACCATTGAAAGTTTTTGCTTTCACCTTCTTTTTACCCAAAAATTGAGGCACTTATTGGTAATTTTGAAAATACCAATTTAAGAAAGTCACCCAAATTGAAACAATCGAATACTTTCCCAATAAAGGACTTTTGTTTTTCTTTTGTGATGAAAAAGTTCTTTGGAAAAATTTTTTCGCTCAATTAAATTTCTTTATTCTAATGGAATTGAAATTTTCGAATAGAAATCTTTTCACTGATACCTTAGTGAAATGTTCTTACTGTGCTACCAGTTCTTACTGTGTTACTTATGCTACCAATAGAGGATGCTGATTAATATAAATGATGAAATTGGAAAAGGCAGGCGATAATGACATAATTAAGTTCAGGGATGTTTGAAACCTAAGGTCTCCAGTGTTTAGGATTTATGGACATTCGGTCAACGGTTGTACAAAGAGAAAAGATGTTTCAAAAAGTAGGCAGTATGCCATTTTTTAGTGAAACTTATCAGCTGGCACAGTTGTTTTTTTTTATTTTTTAAATATTTGATATTTTCGAGAAATTATTTTAGTGAAAATTCAATCAATAAGAAGAAAGGTACGAATAAATCGGGAAAGATGAAAGAAAAAATGAGATCAAACCGATCAACAAATATCACTCATTTATTGTGTTGTTATTTTGAATGACATTAAAGATTCTGTAAAACGACTATTAAATGTGCTTCATATTCAACTAAAGATTAAAAAAATTTGAGACTTAATAATTTTTAAGAACTTGAAAATAAAAAAAAGTAATTCGAAAAAATTAAAAGAAAAACTTTTTAAAATTAAAAGGATTGTATTATGTGATGCAAAAAGAAGAAAAGATTAGAAAGTGTACCTGAATGGTAAAAATAGATAGTATAGAATGTGAAGCAGATGCTATTAGGGTTAAGTTTAATTTGAAACATTATGCTTGTGCTACTGTTTGACAGTGGATGAGAAAATGTAAATTATTGAAGAGATAATGGAGATTGATGAGAATTATGAGGAATGAAACTGTGATAGAATGAAGAAATATTGAAATATTTCATAACTGATAGATAGCTTTTTGAAAATGAAAAAACTCCTTTAGGATGTTGTTATTGAAAAACGAAAATTGATGGCCGACGAAAATCAAATTAATTTAATCCAAAACTAAAATAGAAAATGCTATTAAAAGTGGCATAAATAACAATAGAAATAGGTTAAAGTTATAGAAAAAGTTTAGCTGAAATAAGGAGCTGATATTGGAAATAACATACTAAAAAAGTAACATAAAAAATAGTCTCCGGAAAAATAATACGAAGAACGGTTGAGTTAAACGACGGCCAGTCATTTATGCATCATTAAATCCAATTGTTGGCAAAACAATTTGATATGTCCAAATAGAAATTTTCATTTCTGACACTGAAGATCAAAGGCTTACTCCTAAATATTAATAATAATGAATTCAACAAGTTTTACTACTAACTCACTTACATATCGAACAATAATTTACTATCTGTAGAAATATGATTCAGTTACTTGATGTGACACAGTTACTTGAGATTCCGCTATTTCATGCCGTAAAATAGACTTTGTGCAAAAAAAATTTTAATAACATTTTTGAATATTGTTAAAAGATTAATAGTGAAATAATTGCTTACTTACTTTAACAACTTCTCACTGCCT
>NW_018108508.1:0-4647 GCF_000183805.2 Loa loa
CTTTCAACGTTTTATGTAAACCAGTCCTACTTCTTTATATATAACACTTTTTTGTAAAAAGGTTTTGTCTGGACAAGTGCTCTTCCATAGTATTCTTACAACAGCTTTTGACTCACGGTCAAGCGATTTACTACTCGTTATTCATCAATAATCCTGCATTATAATAATAAAGCGGTAAATTTTACTCTGTGTCCATACAACATATATTCGACGTCTTCACAAGGTAAGCCTTTAATTAAAGTTCTGCTTGATCCTAACTCAAGGCTAAACCTTCTAAATCTAAACGACTCGATAAAAGGAAAGATTAATTTTTTCACAACATATTCTGCATGAAATACTTTCTGTTTTACAATGCATTGCTATTCAATGCAAAAAAAACTGAGATTAATTTCGATTTTTTCTGAATCTTTCTGATCATTGACCATTTCGATCTTTTCACTATAATAGATCAATATTTTCGTTCAGTATTCAATTTACTGTCACAAATTGCTTCCATCCTCATCAAATTCATTTCTACAATTTCTTCTACTCATTTGATGGTATTAATTAGTCATCGTATACTTTTAATTTACAGCTCATGATCGTAATGGATTTTGGATATTTGGCCATCCTCACATTTCTTTCGAGCTATGTGGAATCATCCAATATTATGTTAATTATCCAATATTAACTTTTCTAATTTTTAAGTTTTAAATTTAAATGAACTATTTTGAAATGTACACTGTATATAATTATGAAATTTGAATGAATTTGCACTTTCTGTTTAAATATGTGAAGAACAAGAACATTAGTTATGAATTAATTAAAATTTCGGGAGGAACAGATGAGGAAGGACCCAGTACTCCCAAAAAAAGAAAGATTAAAATTAAACTTCGGCATCCCAACACTGAACTAATCTCTCCTTTTAAACAATCAGAACATATAATTACCAGTCACTTATCCAGCGAAGATTTAAAAAATCTTAGCAAGTTAACACTTTTCTTTCACTTATATATTATCAAGTCACAGATATTCCCTTAGGTCTGAAAATCATATCCAGCCAAATCTTGTAATTTCAATTATTAGTAACTTTCAATAACTAATAATTGTAGGAGATAAGGGAAATTGAAATGAGTTAATAAATTGTAATGAATCAATTGGTAATAATAGAAATAGTGAATCATTTTTTCATATCTTTTTACAGGGCAATCCCCGTGATGTCTGAACGTGTAAACTACGAGTTAAACCGTCGATATAGAATACTATATTACCGGGATAGTAAAGTAACCCCGTCATATTTGGATATTGAAACTCGTACGTAAGACGAATTTTCACCGATCGTGAGCCATGTTCCTGTCAAGAATAATAATTTGTTGAAAATCTGAAACTTACAAGAGACGAGGATTTGATGACATAATGATGCAAATTCAAACTTTAGCATCACGAACTCTTTGCGATGCATCATTGGACACCAGGTCAAACTATTCTGTTTGATGGAGGAAAATTAATGCAATATGCATGTAATGCATTAATGCAATTAATGCAATACCCATGGCGCACTATCTTTGTTCAGGGCTAATATTCATGTCTCACAAAGATCATGCAGAAATACTCGACATATCCACATACAGTAAGAAAGTTTTAACAAATTTTTACATCATAATCTTATTGTAATTAATTAAAGAATGGCATTGAAGCACTATTAAGTAAACAAAAAGTCCTAATTATGTGATTTCAGCAGATAACTCATTCCACTCCGATGAAATAAAAGGCAGTTCAATGAACGGCGTGATTATCCCATAAAATTTAAGTCCATCCTCGTGCAAGCCCTATTTTTTTCTCGCAAATCAGCAATAAGTTAATCATCTTTTATATTAACAGAAGCAAACTGTAATCATTGTCAAGTTATGCCAAAGTCATTCAATGTTGAGATTTTATCGTTTTTGACACAAATACTGCAGTGATTTCTACGCTAAACTTAGCATTAATAATTAAGTGTGACAGTCGAGTGGTCATAATACTTGAGTGATAATGGTAATGAAGTAATGCTTGAGTGACAATGAAATCTCTTTTTTTCTAAATATACTAAGAATTGTAATCAGAAGGCATAATAGTGCAAAAGGGATATTAGGCGAAGCAATCAGAATTGGATGTAATTCATTCTGCCCCAAACGATCAATGCAAAACTCTTTTGAATGTTCAATATTCAATGGGTACATTGGTCATTGTCATGTTTGTCCTTAACTGCAACAGTTTTTTTCAGCGGATAAAGAAGATATCGTTTCATACCTACCCCGGAAATCGATAAAGTGAGTTAATTAAAGCTTAATCCATCAGTATGTGACAATCCGTAATATTATGTTTATAGCGAAATAAATTCTACGTAAGATTTCCTAACTAAAGCTTATTAGAAGTACGATTTTCGGAACCTAATGAGATAATCATGAATTTCAGGATACAGCGAGGTTGTCATTGTGATTGTCAACGATCTCGAATATACTCGTGAAAACGCTAAAAGTTGAGCACTGAATATAGCCAAAGAAATTCGAAGGAGAGTCCGTAACGCTCCAATTTGTGTTGTTGCTCAATCGGATAATCGAGATAGTGCTCAAGTCAGACTTGATTGTTTCTTGGCTAATCTAGAACGAAATGACACCGAAAAGAGTTGATTATGATAATAATCATCCACAAAATGTGCTTGATGAGATGAACATTAATTCCAGTGTCGAATAAGAATGTCCTTCACGGTGGCTTCCAAAAGGGGACGGATGTTGTAATAATGGACAGACGATAAATATTTCAATTTTACCGCTACAAATGTCTCAGTTTCAATAAACAAAACAATGGCTTCATAAGTATGATAAGGGATGGCGTAATGTTAATATTTCATGGATCTGAAACAAACACATCGACCCTTCTCGTAGATAAAAATGATACCAGCGAAATATTGAAAACAAAGTTTGAGAATTGGAAGGTTTGATTTGTTCATTCGCTCTTAATTTACTTCAGTTTATTCGTGATCGTTAATGTCGTAAAGTCATTTTCTCACTAAATGCTCTTTAATTCTTCAAATTCTGAAAAACTCTTAACTGCGTTTTTTACGTGACTTCATGTGTAGTCAATATTTATCAGAAATATTCTCTTTACTGTGTAAAATTATCATTTCTGCAGAAGGAATTGCTTATTAATATTGCTTATTAATGTATTGCGTTATTAATGTATTGCGGAAATGTCACAGCAAAAGTGGACAGGGCAAACGATTCTGCTGGCTTTGTCTTTTCTCTGATCTGATAAGACTATGAATATCATTTTTTGTTTGCAGTCATACATTCCTAGACATTCCGCTGAGTACGTTACGTTTACTTGATGAATCATCGTTGACTGGAGTTGACTATCAGGTTGAAACAAAGTTTGATTTCTACACCGGTCCTGTATATGCCATTGTTGGTTTTCGAAAATTTGGTGGAGAAAATCCAGTTACGGAAGTTCTCTCCGAGGAGAATGATTGATTTTTATTATTGATTGACTGTTTCATAGACATAGTTCAGATGAATTCCGATAAGTGATTCAATTGTTTTGTCAGCAGTTAGAGCCATGAAGACATTGTTATGAAGATGTGATGAATATTTGATAATTATAAACGGATGATTCATTTGAAATGTCGTATGTCATGGAAAATATCCAAACTAAACAGCCAATTTTTGTATCTTGAAGGCACAACCGAATAATTAATAATTAAGCCTTTGATTAATGAGGCCAACGATGAAAATACGTTAATCAAGTGTGTCAATGAAACGCTGCTTTCGTGGGCAATAAACAGGATTTTCAAAATTCTTTTGTCAAACTAATTAATTGAATTGCTAGAGGAATTGTGAGCGGATCAATTATTACTAATTGTAACAAGAGATCTGAAACAAAATGAATTATACGAATTCTATCGTGTCTATTTTACCTTATCACCAGCAGTTCCTTTATTTATAAAATTTCCGGAAGCACTAAATGTAAATTACAGAAAAAAAACATAAGAAGTCACCAGATTTAATCAATTTTATCGTTAGACGATCATTATCATTTTCATTTATGCTTTGGCGTAACGATTCCATTGGTAATGTTGCTGGCTTTAACATATTGAACTTATTTACTTTGATAATACTGAAAAAGTGATACTCTACAAGAGGAAGTATCTCTCGGAGATTCACGAAAGTGAAGTGAACTACTAAATTACTTACTTACTGATGACGTACTACACGTAAAATAAAATACGTAGAATAGAGTACTTTCTTTTGAAACAGATTTGTAATTACAATTGGTGTTCAGCATGATTTAGTCAATTTCATGAATAGGTGTGCTCGATGAAATGTCGTGTAGAGAACTTTATGCCTATATACTTTACCGTAGTTGATCGTTGATTCTTGAAATCACTGTTGGATGACTTACTGGAGATCATGTTCACGAGTAAGGAAATTATTTAGAGAAAAGCAGAAATCCATAGAAAATTCTAGAGATTGTTACCACAAATGTAAATTTGGTATCGGTTTTATTTATTTTTTCAGTAATGAGAGAATAAAGTTTTCCATTATCATTATCAATACATATCTTTCATTTAATTTAATGCCAAATTCCTTCATCAGTATCTCGGATTCAGATTCATCAAAAAGTAGGTCTGAT
>NW_018108508.1:4702-7051 GCF_000183805.2 Loa loa
AAATAATGTCATCGTGACAAGCTATACGTACATGAGAAAAGAAATATTAAGTGACAGAACATTATTGTCATTTGAAGTAATACAACTCCCACCAATATTATTCCATATTGTTTACCTTACTCATCTTCTAATCTTCCACTTTTTTTCTTACTGGCATCACTATATTGTTAGTTAGTGAGTTTGATCAGGAAAGGTTCTCTCAAATGAAAGAGTAAATGTCAAGAGTTAGGAAAAATGAAGAATACTTTAGTTGGTTAGATTGTTTCGGGATTTTCAAGTATTTCTACAGTACCATTGACTTGCTGTAACTGTTAGATGCTTTGGCGTAACGATTCCATTGGTAATGTTGCTGGCTTTAACATATTGAACTTATTTACTTTGATAATACTGAAAAAGTGATACTCTACAAGAGGAAGTATCTCTCGGAGATTCACGAAAGTGAAGTGAACTACTAAATTACTTACTTACTGATGACGTACTATACGTAAAATACGTAGAATAGAGTACTTTCTTTTGAAACAGATTTGTAATTACAATTGGTGTTCAGCATGATTTAGTCAATTTCATGAATAGGTGTGCTCGATGAAATGTCGTGTAGAGAACTTTATGCCTATATACTTTACCGTAGTTGATCGTTGATTCTTGAAATCACTGTTGGATGACTTACTGGAGATCATGTTCACGAGTAAGGAAATTATTTAGAGAAAAGCAGAAATCCATAGAAAATTCTAGAGATTGTTACCACAAATGTAAATTTGGTATCGGTTTTATTTATTTTTTCAGTAATGAGAGAATAAAGTTTTCCATTATCATTATCAATACATATCTTTCATTTAATTTAATGCCAAATTCCTTCATCAGTATCTCGGATTCAGATTCATCAAAAAGTAGGTCTGATTCTGATTAGTGACAACCTAATGAAACAATATAGAATTTTTTCTTCCCTGTACGACGCTATTTTTTAGGAAAACAATGTCGAATATAGTAGCAAAAATTGAAGTGCGAATAAAAAAATTAAGAGAATGAATGCTAATTCCAGGTGTTTGAAATCTTCGGAACACCGAAAAACTCTGTGATTTTCATTTATTTTGCCATGAACTACATTGATCTGTTTGAGTTTGATTGATCACAAACATATTTTAAAAAAAGTGGACAGAAAATGAAAATGATATGCAGATGACCCATGATATGTAGCGATGAAATATTTTGTATGCAATTCACTATTACTAAAGGTAAGCATTTCAGGGATGTAACTTTTCTAGGAATCAATACACATTAAAAACGTAAATGACAATTGTTTTAAATGATTTAGTAATAATTTCAGCTTATTAATTTAAATCTGTATCCGTTGATAATCTGATATCAATTAGTTTGCTTTAATTATTAAATAAAAAATGTTTGATCAATTATCCTTTCTAGTTATTTTTTAATATTTGCAATGCTAGTTAAGTATGAAGCGCAAATGAATTCATATCAGAAAATGCTTTTTCTCTGTTCATTTTTGGCCATTATGCAAAATACTTGTTTAGTTATATGCTTGCAAATTATCATTTAAGCATAGATTAATTAAGCAAATAAATTTTAACATTTGTTAGCACACTTTGACAATTTTATGCTAATTTTGGCAAATGATAAATGAATTGATAATGCAATGAATTTATGCATTAGTTGATAATTTTGTTGGCAATTGTTGTTCAGTCATTATCTTATCAATTAGTGATAAATGCGTATATTTCAAATGCAAAAAAAAATTAAGGAACATTTTATATTTATTCACAAAATATGTTGAATAACATTGAAACAAGGATGAAAAATCAATCATTTTCGGTATATATTTGTTTAAATTTTCTTTTTTGTTTTGCTTTTCCTGTTTTAAACAAACTTTTTCAAACGAATGAATCGATTTAGTTGTAATTTTAATGTTTGATAAATATCGTTTATTATCATTTGTCATTTCTTCCCTCTTCTTCATGTTGATCTTATATCATTAAGGATAATTATTTACTTGTTCTTATCTGAACTTTTTCTTTATTTGTGTGAATTTTTATCAAAAAATAGCTAAATTTTGTCACAAATTTTATAATTAATGCATGAAAAGATTGTTGATTTTAACTGAATTTGAAGTTTTAAATTTCGATTAAATCGTAATTATAATGAGACGATAATTATTGATTCATGTGGTAGTTGTTACTGTTCGTTGTTCCTGTGATACAAACGTATGAACTCGTTTACCTATTGGTTTACCATTGCTATCACGAGCCTGTGCAAAGCCTATCTGAGAATTTCCAACATCGAATACGGTATAGTAATGACCGATGAATACATCGCCAAGAATCCATAATTCACCAC
>NW_018108508.1:7483-11442 GCF_000183805.2 Loa loa
GATAAATATCGTTTATTATCATTTTGTCATTTCTTCCCTCTTCTTCATGTTGATCTTATATCATTTAAGGATAATTATTTACTTGTTCTTATCTGAACTTTTTTCTTTATTTGTGTGAATTTTTTATCAAAAAATAGCTAAATTTTGTCACAAATTTTATAATTAATGCATGAAAAGATTGTTGATTTTAACTGAATTTGAAGTTTTAAATTTCGATTAAATCGTAATTATAATGAGACGATAATTATTGATTCATGTGGTAGTTGTTACTGTTCGTTGTTCCTGTGATACAAACGTATGAACTCGTTTACCTATTGGTTTACCATTGCTATCACGAGCCTGTGCAAAGCCTATCTGAGAATTTCCAACATCGAATACGGTATAGTAATGACCGATGAATACATCGCCAAGAATCCATAATTCACCCACTCGTTCAGGTAAATCAATACCCATGAAACCGGAAAGGCAAATTGATTTGCCCTGTGCCGATACCTAAAAAATGCTTTAAGACATTTATTTGATTATAAAAAATTTTACAAAAATTATAGAATTCCAGAGAAAGAAAAAAAGGAACATGTCGCAAAATTTAGCCTAATTTTGGTTATAGTTGAGAATTTTGCATAAAAATTGAATTTCATTTCAAAACAATTTTACTTTTACATTTTATGCGAGAATTGATTGAAGAAAAAGGGAAGAATGTCCCACTTACATTCAAAACATAATCTGATCCTTTTAAAGTATAACTTTTGCCAGCAATGACAAATGTAATTTCAGGTAGGGATGGTACTTTATAACATGGTATGATATATTCATCCGCATAAAGATGCTCCGCTCCAATATATTTTTGAATTTTATCAATTTGACTTTTTGGACCAGCAATTAAGCTTGTTCCCGTATCTGCTATAGCCTGAAATTAGCACATCAATATTTTTTAAAGCACTATTTTATATTATGGTAAAAATGATTCATGACTATTTTAGTATAAATAATTAATTCATTAATTCATAATTTAAGCATCAATATCTGAATAGTCTAATATTTCTAAACAGAATTGTATTATACTTGAATACTAAATAATAATAAAATGTATCAATCAAAAAATGTTCATTATATTATTTAAATTATCACCTATATTTTATTCTTTTTTTATAACTTGAATATACTGATGAAAGTATAGGTTGAATTGCTGTCAATTACACATTTTTCTCAAAAGGAAGGATGGTTTTAAAATTTGTTTTTAATTTATTCTATAGTCTATGTATTTTGCTAGTAATTATAAGCAATAATATCTAAAAATTATACAAAAAAAAGGAAAAATTATAAGCTACTAATTATAAATAATATTTAAACGATTAATATTTAGTCCTTTTTTTTCTTTTTTAAAAAACATTTTATAAAATCGATTATCAAAATATTAAATATATTATCGATGCATTAAATTTGAAATATTTAGTAAATCCTTTAAGTTGAATAATTTTATAATTATACAATTATCAAACAAACCTGGCATCCATTAGCACAACTAATTGCTTTACCATCGCCTTGTATGCTATCCATTTGAAATTGCCAATATCCATGCTTTGATATAGGAGTATATACAAGTGGTGCTACAAACCTATTAACATCAATACCACCCAATGTTATTTCACCACCAATTTCATCATTTGGATTTCTGGAATAAATAATGATAACAATAAATCATCAGTAAATAACTTTCAATAACAACAACAACAACAACAAATAACGACAAACAAATGACAAAAGCAATCAACAACGACAAATGACAATAAACAAGAATAACAACAAAAAAAATAGCAAACAGTAAACAACAACAAACAGCAATAACGGCAAAAAAAAAAAAAAAAAAACAAACAACAAAGAAACAGTGAACGACATAATGATAATAATAATTATTATTAGTAAATTGGCAACAACCATAGAATACATACAAAATACTATTTTCAAATGGTTTTCAAAATGACACTTTTTGTTTGCTTTTGTCATTTGAAAATGTCAAAATGATAAAACAAAAAGTGAGCAAAAATTTCGAGTAAAATATAAAAGAAAATAAAAATCATCAAAAATGCTTATGTGAATAATACAGAAATTTCTGTAAAAATTTTTATAAAAATTTAAATTTGAAAAAAAAAAACAAGAAAATTCAAACAACCTATCAAGCCAAAAAGCAAACAACGATTCTTTGACAGTTTTTTGCTTAATCATTGTATGAAATACTGGACTTAATCCAAGAACTGCAATTTCCGGAAATGCCATACCCAAAATACCATCAAATTTAGCCATGACAAATGTTACACCAGGTTCTGAAGTTGCTTCAGCAAATGGTTGATCCGTAACACAAATATCGGCAATCTAAAATTGTCCCATTGTTTTTTTTTTTTCGTTTTAATCAACAAACTTAAAATGAGCAATATAAAATATAAAAATATAAAAGGAAAAAAAATATAAAAGGAAAAAAAAAGTATCAATTAGAAGTATTAAAGGGAAATTTTATATTAACGAAAAAGATAAGCATTATAAATTGAGTAAATTAATTAATATTAGATATAAGCAAAAATTGATATAATTAATTAGGTTCTATTTGTTAACTGTTTATAATATATGTATTACGTACACAAACAGTATCCGATGAAATGAATCCTTCCATTGAACCTCTTCCGTACTGAATTTTTATTTTTCTACCGTCCGGTTTATATGTTGTCGATTGTGCTCCTTTATATTTATTATGGAATACTGTAAAAAAAAAGGAAAAGAAACTAATAGAAAGAAAAGTTAGAGAAAAAGAAACAAAGCTAGGCTGCTTTTTTTGGCTCTTTGTGATTAATTTAACCTAAAATATAAAATTCAGAATATTATTACAATAGTATGAATTAAATAAAATGAAGCATTTATTAATAATTGAAATATTATTTTTCAAAAAAACGAAAAGTTCCATAAATCAATTTGTTCATTATCAAAATTAAGCTTACAACAAGCAATATCCGAAAAAGGACATTTTACGGATGGTATCCAAAGATTTGATGAACCAGTATCAAAAACAACACTGAAATTCTGGGCTGGTGTACCAATCGAAATTTGACCATAATACTGAGCCTGACAAATTAATCTCATTTCAAATCAACATTAATGAATATTAACTAGTCAATCGCTAACTTCTTAAAATGTTTAAATTTATTTCTTTGGATACAATTGAAACAGCGAATTAAATTATCAATTTCCATAATATGCTTTTAGAAAATTTCTGAACTTGAATTAATGTTTGAATTTTTTTAATAAAAATCACTGATATAATCAATAAATTTAAAATTGTACTTTTTTGAGAAAAATTCATTAAAAAAAAGAAAAGAATAAATTAAATATAAATTAAATTTACACGAAAACACCATATTAATATCACTTACATCCATATAGTTCTTTAGTATTTCATCAGTTTCGCTTATCGTTCTTGGCCTTGAAGCTAAACCGAAATCTAATCCGATTTTACGTTGAGTTTTTTTCCGTTGAATTTGAAAATTGAGCAGTTTATTGTATGATTCCAATGAACCTGTTTTTATAAGATCTGCACGAAGTGAATTCTGTTTACGTAATGCAATCCTGAAATACATCTCGACACAGCATTAATTAACGTTTCATGAACAATGATTTATTATTTTTATTTTATCACTATTATTATTATTATTATCATTATTATTATTATTATTATTATTATTATTATTATTATTATTATTATTATTATTATTATTATTATTATTATTATTATTATTATTATTATTATTATTATTATTATTATTATTATTATTATTATTATTATTATTATTATTATTATTATTATTATTATTATTATTATTATTATTATTATTATTATTATTATTATTATTATTATTATTATTATTATTATTATTATTATTATTATTATTAGTTATTACTTATTATTAGTTATT
>NW_018108508.1:12248-15320 GCF_000183805.2 Loa loa
AAGGTTATAATGCAAACATTACAGATGTGAATGTATTGTTTTAGCCTGTCAAGAAGATTTTTTGAAATGAAGCATAACTTGTATGGAATTGTCCCCATCATATACTCTTAAAGTTTAACAGTTAAGGCTTAGCTAGCTATGGATGGTGACAGTGTAATGGACAAGATACATAGGTCGAGTTCCATCTGTTCGGGTTTAGAGTTAGAGTTGTCTTGTCTTTTTCCTTAAGATGATTGTCATGGGATTAGTGAGCAACATCCTGACCATAAACATATGTTACTTGACCCTTAAGTTGACATCTATTTGATATGAGAGTTTCATATCGGAACTATAAATCATCAGCATAGCTCGCAACTTTATTAGATAGGGAATAACATAACATACATCAATATCATATATATATTAAAACATCGAAAAAAAAAAGTGATGAAAAATTGCATATTTATTATAAATAGTTTTATGAAAAAAGTTATAAAAATAAAAAAAAAGTAGTTTGAGTAGTTTACATACTACTCAAATTAATTATGAAATTTATGTAAATTTAAATTTAATCGATGATTCATAACTATTCGTAATATATGCATTTATTTATATTGCAAAAAGAAATAAGCTAAATTTGTCCTATCCTATTTATCGTGATAAATAATCGGAACAGAATTTGAATGAATTTTCTAGATTTTTTCTTCTTTTTTTTTTTATCAGATAGAGAGAAAAAAAATTCCAAAAACTAATGTTGTAAAAATATTGCTTTCAAAAAAAAAAAAAAACAAAAAATTTTGGAATAATAAAGATAGAAATTTTATCAAAAAATGCTACAAAAAATTTGAAACTTTCATATTTAATAAATTTGTAAAATTTTTTTTTAATTCAAAAAATTTGATATATTTTTATGAAAAGAAAATCCTAAATAGATATTACATATATTTTACTTCAATTCTTTTGGTAAAATAAAATATTTATGTAAATTGTTTTCTCAAACCCTTTTATATTACAGTTTTCTTTTTTTTTTTTTTTTTAAATTTTGCATATTTCGAAATTAAAAGAATATTTTAGCATTATATCATTGATCGTTGTTGGTTAATGCTTCTTATCACTGATATTATCAGATGCATAACTCACTGTTAAAAATTTCGTTATCAGTAAGAAGCAAAAATCGAAAGAAAAACTGGTGTGAGATAAAAAAAATTGAAAAGCTGATATGACTCATAAAAATCATTATTTACTTTCTGAACTGATTTAAACACATTTAAATCAAACTTTTCTTCATAATTTAATTTATTAAAACCATACAAATCTATTTAGCTAACAAATCGATTATCATTCATTTTTAATCTTTAAGTCTCAATTTTGGTGTAATTTGATTTATAAATTTAAAAATTATTGTAATTTAAGTAATTGACTTTATTAAATATTTGTTGATTCAAATTATTTATTTTGTTAAGTATTTGTTAAATAATATTTTTGTCCTTTTGCATTATTTATCAAATTATCATTGAGCCTAACGTTTAGCATTCATTTTAATCAAATTTTCTCATCTTCGTTTTATTGTTGAGGATAAATTAACAAAACTAAATGATATGATAATGAGAAGATAACGACTGGTAATAATGATAGTAATACGAATAATCGATCGTCATTGATCATGGAAATCTCCTAAATTATGAAGGGGAAGAAAGAAAAACGTTGGCGCCCTCTGTGGGACTCGAACCCACGACCCTCAGATTAAAAGTCTGATGCTCTACCAACTGAGCTAAGAAGGCCCTGCGGGTGTTTTCGAATTTTCGAATTAGGAAACTTTTCCAAAATGTGTCAGTACTTTTTTTAAACAATAATTTAAAAATGTTTTTGTACTTTTTCTACACGTTTTGCACGTAACACGTTTTCGTTAAAACTTTTTTTTCTTTCTACATGTTACAGATTTTTTTTTAAAAAATATTTGATATTTCAATTATTTGTGCTTCTTTTTTTTGGAGATATTAAATTTAAATTTATGTTTTATTCTATCAATTTATTTTAATTATATTTCAACTTTTAAATTTTTAATTTATTAATTCACAAAGTAAGATACATATTTAAATAAAGAAGAGAAGGGTTTTTTGATAAATGAAAAGAATGTAATGAACAGGTGGAAAACAACTGTTCACTCATAAACAATTCTCATCCATCTATCTGACCATATCTATCCATCTATTCATCTATTCATCGATCCATCGATCAATGAAGCAAAGAGCAATGCCAATATTTTCATTTCCCTGTTGTAATATTATTAGCAAGAGTGGAAGGAGGGAACTATGAAGTATTTAAATACAGCGGATCGATTTTTATTTTGTTTTCTTGAATTAATCCTTTTAGCATAGCATTCATTTATTTAAATCTTTCAATAAAAGATAATCTAAAGAATTAATTACCTAATTAACATTAAATTATCTAATATTATCAAAAAGCAATTTATTGATCGAATAATTCCCTATTCCACTTTCATATTTAACCGTTCTATACATTTGCAATAAAACATAATGATTTATTTCCTCTAATTTCTTCGTGTATTTGTAATTTTCAAAATTTATTCTACTATATATTATATTAGCTATTATTTGTATGCAAAAATTGTTTCATTTTAAATTTGCATTTCAGTAATTAAATTTTGGTTGCAATTTCTTAAGCGGTAAATAAAATTCAATCTTCATTTTTAAATATTCGTGGATTATCCAAAATGCTATACCTACGAACTTATTTTATTCTCCTCTCTACCATCCTTATTGTTTTCTTTGCTAATCTGTCATTAACAAGTGACATTTCTGGTAAGTTCCATTCACATAATGTAAAATTACGAAAAGAATTAATTGCAGCTGCTACGATTATTTCTTGTAGTAGTAGTAGTAGTAGTAGTAGTTGTTGTTGTTGTTCATGTTGTTCTTGTTGTTGTTGCTGTTGTTGTTGTTCTTTTTGTTGTTGTTGTTGTTGTTGTTGTTGTTATTGTTGTTGTTATTGTTATTGTTATTGTTGTTGTTATTGTTGTTGTTCTTGTTGTTGTTGATGTTGCTGTTGTTGTTGTTGTTGTTGATGTTGTTG
>NW_018108508.1:15635-24358 GCF_000183805.2 Loa loa
GTTGTTGTTGTTTTTGTTGCTGTTTTTGTGTTGTTGTTGTCGTTGTTGTTATTGTTGCTGTTTTTGTGTTGTTGTTGTCGTTGTTGTTATTGTTGCTGTTTTTGTGTTGTTGTTGTCGTTGTTGTTATTGTTGTTGTTATGGCGTTGGCGTTGTTCTTTGCTAATATCAAATACAAAATGGAATATATTATCATTGCTTATTTTTTTTATATGAAATGCGCAATAATTTTTTTCTGTTGAACTTATTGAAGGATATTAATACAAATAATTAAGTGAACAAATAGTTGTTGATATCGAAACGACAACATATTTAATTATCCATTAAAACAATTATTTTACAATTATAGAAAATGCTTAAATGGGTTGGCAGTTAGTTTATTTACTAATTAGTGTTCGAAATATCATTTAATGGCAATTGACATTTATTTAAATATTTTTGATTTCATTTGAAATTTTATCGATAATTGAAATATTATTAACTATTAAACATGGAAGTAGCTAAAATTTATCATATTATATTATAATATTTATTGCCAAATTTAGTTCATGAATCACTTTTAAAATGATTTTAGAAAAATAAATACTTGATTTTTTTTAAGCAATGGAAAATTATAATAATGCATCAAATACCGATGGTGCGGTTTGTATAGCATGCAAAATGACCGTGATATTTTTCAGGTATTCCATATTTTCTATGATAATTTCTATTTATTTTACTTATTAAAATCTTTACTCATTTACTTTACTCATTCTTTATTCATTTCTATTTGCTTTATTTTACTCACTTCTCTTTCATTACTTTTACTCACCAAAAACTTTTTTTTTGGTCAATAATTTGTGATTAAAAATTTAACTTTTAAAAGTGGAAACTTTATTAGTACCGAAAAATAAATTTTTAAAAATGAGGAGAGATTAATTAAGCAAATAAATAATAACAATTGAGGAAATGTAATGCCAGCACTTTTTGGCTAAATTTTAAAGAACAAATGTAACATTGACAATTAGTAAATTTGCGTAATAAAATATGTAAAACTTAAAAAAGTAACATTAATGAATTGGATAATAAGACAATTAAAGCGAAAATATAATAATTAAAAAATTTATAGTAAAGCACTAATTATAGAAGAAAAATTTTAATAAATTTAATTAAAAACTTCTTTACTGGAATTAACTGGAATTAAATACCTTAAAAAATTTTCTTTTGTAACCTGTATAAATAATTTTTAGGTCATTGTATGAGAAAAATCGAACCCGAGATTCATTAATTGATATTGCAACATTTATTTGTCAATACTTTGTACATCGTGATTCATTATTATGCTATAGTTTAGCTAAACAATTTCGGGTATTACTCTTTTCTTTTCCTCCTCCATTCAAATTTTACTAATTAAAAATAATTATCAACTAAATGTAAGGTATGTATTTTGGATTTTAACAAACATTCCATGATAATTATCAGTTAACTTTATGATTATTAATACAGGCATACATCCTTTGCTTTGAATTTGTTTACTTTTTCTGTATAATTTTAATTTTAATTGATTCAAATTGAAACTGCATGGTTTAAATTGAAATTTAATTTCGCAAAATTTTATGCAACTAATTTCTTCAAATTTCAAAAATATTGAAATCCTCTTTTTTTCCACTTTTTTTTTTTTAAATTTAGGAAGAATTACTATATGTTATCGAAGAGTTAATTCTACAACCTGATGCATTATGTTCAATATTCCTGGATGATTGTTCCTATTCAAGAATGGATACATCATCGTGGAATATTACGTTACCACCAAAACGGCCAGGTTTATACTTCAAAAAAAAAAAATTCTGGAACTTCAATGTAATTAATATAGGCAAATATATAATATAATTAATATAGATATATGTGTTTTTCTTGCTCTTATATCTTATTCTTACTTTTTCTTTTTTTTTGGATTTTTGCAAAATTTTTAAATTATTATCAAAATTTGATTAATTTGTTGTTTTTTGTTACACGTATTCATATTTTATGGATTATATTAATTAGTTCAGATCAGAAATATCCGACTTATCCGGCTATGAGAAAGGATAATTTACGAGTATTACATATCACCGATTTACATGTCGATCCAGAATATGCTTCAGGTTCAGAAGCTAATTGTAGCAGTGAACTTTGTTGTCATATGGAATCCGGATTAAATGGTAATTTCTGTATTAATGCTGAAGAAGAAATGAGTTTAAATTTTACTTCAAACATTTAAACTGCCATTTTATGGTACAAAAAATTAAATTAATTATTAGCTAAATTATTTTCATCGATAATCCGAAAGAGAAAATGAAATGGTTATAATTTTCAGCTAAGAATTTTTCTGATCATTGACGATAATCTCAAATATTCTTTTCGAAAAAGTAAATTGATTAACTTTTTCAGCTAAGATTTTTTTTGATCATTAATGATAGTCTTAAGTATTCTTTTCAAATAAGTAAATTTCAAAAAAGTAATTCTAGTCAAAAATAAATTAATTACTTACTGCTATAGAAATTGAAGAATATCAATAAATTTCAGGATCAACAATAACGCAACAATCCGGTTATTGGGGTAGTCTTGCCGTATGCGATATACCATATCGGACGGTAGAAAATATGCTGCAGAATATCCAAAAACTTGGAAAGGTTATTTAATTATGGTGAATTCATTATATCGAAATGATAATTATCAAATTATTCTTTCGTTCATTATAATTTTTGTCTTTTTTCTTTCCATTTTTGAAGTACGCAAAAAAAACAAAAAAAAAGATTTTATTCTTTATTAATTTATTAATTATTTGGAATATAACTTTTTATTTGTTTTTGAATTATCTAACTTTCTAAATGTAATATTCAATAAATGTTAAATATTTAATATTAAACAGATATTATCAATATTTAATGTTTAATCAATACTGTAGCATTTACCGTGATATTCGATGAATATTGAACTGTCAACTTAGTTTTTAATTGATAATATTTACGAGACATTTGATGATATTTATGTTTTATTGATAATATAATGTATTGCAGATATCAGTATGATCACATAATATTTAACTTGATTATAATTTCTCCTTATTTTCTTTCTATCGTTAACTATTATTCTATCGATGATAATAGTTTTATTTTGTTATCAATTCATTACATATTTTATGCTGTAATAAGATGTGATAATGTAATAATATGATTGGCAAATTACAGATTGATTATATATTAGTTGGAGGTGATTATGAGTCACATATGGATTGGACATATACCAAAGTGAGTCATTTAAAAACGATTCGAAATCTTTCAACAATTTTGCACAATTACTTTAAGAATACCCCAATCTATTGGACATTGGGTAATCATGAGGGTGTTCCCGTTGATAGGTTTCCTTTCTTTCTTTCTTTTTGTTTTTTTTAAATTTAAAAAAGTTTTTGGTAATAATATGAAAATTGGCTAATACAAGAATAAGTAGTGGAAAATACTAAAAAGTTTAAAATTAATTAACAAATTCTATCTTACATTGCTAAAATATTTTTATTGTTAATAATTATAAATTAGTGTATATTTTTAAAATTAAAATTTTACATTGAAAATAAAGAAATTTTTATGAATATATTTTTAAAATTAAAATTTTACATTGAAAATAAAGAAATTTTTATGAATGAATTAAAATTAATTTCCGTGATAAAGTACATATGAATTTGATAAATTGGAGTGACATTGAAAGTATGGAAGAAAGAGAATTATTAGAAATGGAATAAATAATTAAAAAAAAGATTACAAAATTATAAATATACAGTTTTGCACCGCATTATATCCCGGCAAAATATCGTCCACAATGGTTATACGATGAATTATTACAATTGCAAAAATCGCTGCTTGATATAAAATCAATTGAGAGTGTCAAATAGTAAGTTTTAAATTTAAAAATTTAAGATTTCAATTTGAAAAAATAAATTTTTTCCTTCTTTAAAAACAGAAAATAAAATATTATTACAAATTTCAGTCGTGGCTCTTACGCTGTACAACTTTATCCAGGATTAAAACTTATATCATTAAATAGTGCTTATTGTGAAACTGCTAATTTGTAAGTATTAATTTATTCGCTACATTAATTCAGAAATGTATTAGATGTGATTTGTTCAATAATAATGATGATAGTGATAGTAGTGATAATGCTAGTCATTTTGATAAGAGCATGAATGATAAAAATTGCAATGAAAAAAAAATTATTCATCAAATTCTGAAATTATTGTAATAATGAAATACGATGATATTCATACATTGTTTAAATCCAAGAAATATTTATATTACTGTGTAAAGAATTACTTGTAATTATGATTATCGAATAATGATAATTAATAATATCATTATATTTGATATAATATAAATCTTTGATTATATTTAAATGCCAAATATTTCTACATTATCATGATGATAAAATTTTGATTGGTTTAGTTGGTTGCGTATTAATGAAACGGATCCGGATGGTACTTTAAGTTGGCTAGTTACGGAACTTCAACAATCTGAACATGATGGCCAATATGTACATATTTTATCACATATACCACCCGGTGATAATGAATGTCTCGAAAGTTGGGCAAGAAACTATTATAAGATTATAGCAAGGTTTTGTTATTTATTTATTTATTTATTTATATTTTGATCATTTGTTTATTTGTTTATTTCATATATTTTGTTTACTTGTTTATTACTCATTTATTACTTCCATTTTATATTTTTCCGCTAAGTATTTATTTAATTATTTATTAGTTGGTTTTTTTTTTATTTTTTAAATCTCTTCCATTTGTTACACTTCATTTTCTTCATTTATTATTCGTGCAAAATTGCATTTTAACTTCTCTTTTGCTGAATTTTTTCAGATTTTCAAAAACAATTCAAGCGCAATTTTTTGGTCATATTCATGTGGACAGTTTTACAGTACTTTACGAAAATATGAATGATGATTCATCGAAACCAATTAGCATACTTTATGCAACACCAAGCGTGACAACATTCAAATATCTTAATCCAGCTTTTCGAATTTATGAAATTGAACCTGGCATAAATTATGTTTGTTAGCGAAAAAAATTTTACGAGATTTTTTAAATTTTTAAATCGTAATGTTTTGCTTTTTTTTGATTTCCAGACTTTCTTTTTTTCTATAATTTTTTAATTTTTGTCATTTTTAATTTGCTTTGTATATTTTCAGCGTATAGTTAATTTTCATACCTATTTCCTAAATCTTACACAAATTGGAACGAACACTACATCACCAACGTGGAAATTACTATATTCAGCAAAGGTAAATATTAGTTGGGAAAAATTACTATTAGATGTTGCACTTATTTTAATTCTAACTTTTTAATTAAGATTAAAATGCACGAAATTGTTTACATTTAACAATGTTTATTAAAGATTAACTTTTAGGAAGAATATGGTTTAAATGATTTAAGTCCAACAAGCTGGGATCATTTAATCAATAAAATTATTTACGAAAAATCAGCCTATAATAGATTTATCAGGTATGATAACCATCTTTTCAATAGCATTTCGCCGATATTAGCCTTATAATTGACATATTTCGATTGATTTATCCAATCATTTTCTAATGAAATATAAATGTTATTGTTTTTATAACTAATAATACATCTACAGTAGAAGGAAATAGAAAATCATTTCATTCCAAATTTATTTAATTTTAGTTTTAAATTAACTCAAATTTACTTAAGTTGCTTAAAACATGGAAAATTATTTTAATTCAAATTTATTCGATGAATTGTTTCAAAGTAAATTTAATGTTATGACATTTTCAATCTTAGCATTTTATCAATCACTTATTTGTATATTTGTTCACTTATTTCACCAAACAAGAAAAAAAAAGAAAAATATCAATTTGTTTACTTTTCATGATTTGTTAATTTTAATTTCGTTATCTTTCGTGAATTGTTAATTTTAGTAATTTATTAATTTCGACGTAATTTTTTGTTCAAATTTACAATTAAAAAGAAAGTTAGTGAAATCAAATTTGTAATTCTTTTTTTTGAGATCTGATTTAAATTTTCCATTTTTACTTTTTTTTTCTTTGAATTACAGGAACAGTAATCGCCGCGATAATATTGTTTGTGAGGGAAAGTGTCGTTATAACTCGTTGTGTTTTTTGCGAAAAGGACATCATAATATGACACTATGTAATCATCTTCCATTCTATCGTAATACTATCAAACGAAGACCGCATAAGTTATCCGGAATTGTTGACAATATTGGCCAAACGGCACTTACTGTAACCAAAGAACAACAAGAACAACAACACCACCAACAACAACAACAACAAAAAGAACAACGACAACAACAACAACAACAACAACAACAACATACCGAAATCTTCATGTTATTAAAAAAGAAATTGCGATCATATATTATGAAAAAATTTCTTAAATTATTTCTATTTCCTGTGAATTAAATGAATGCATGAGAATTTTGAAATTGATACTATTCACATTTTCATAATTATTCAATTTAAAATATTAAATCAATCCCGTTCTTTTTTTTCGATTCTAATTTTACTTAATATTTGATTCAATTTTTTAATTCAGATATTTTGGGCAATATTTATTTTTAGTTAAAACTATTAGTTCAACAAGTTTCATTACCTGAAAATTTTGGTATTAATTAGAATTTATTATTTCCTTTCTTCTATGTGCCTTAAAATTTGGTGTTTCCTCTTTAATTACTAATTAAATGTTTTCCTTTAGAAAAAGACAAAGAAAAAAAACCATTTCGTGATGTTTACTTCCATATACTTCAATGAAGTGAAACAAATAAAAATTAAACGATGGAAATAACTGAAAAAAAAAAGTGATTCGAGCTACATACAGTATATTTCCTTCGATAGCCGTAATTAATGAAAAAATCCGGTTATAATTTAATTATTGAAAATAGAAATTGCAAGAATAAATGTGTTGTAATTAATCATTCCTTCTCTTAAATATTAATTTTTACCAAAGCAAATCATTACATTAAAAATAAATTTTTTAGATCATAATCGTTATTGTCTTCCTCTGTCATCTTCTGATCCTTTTGTTTTATTTTATAACATTAACATTGGCTTTGCAAAGATTACCTTTCGGAGTCATCTTTAAACTAATGAAATTATTTTAAAAAATACTTTCAAATCAAGAAAGTCATAAAAATTATTACAAAATTTATTTAGAATTACTAAATGAATTGTGAATAAAAATCATGAATAAAAATTTCGAATAAATATCGCTAAATGAACAAGAAGAAATTTGCCAGCTCTAAAATAGCCTCAGAAATTCTCCCAGTCTTATTGTTTCAAAAACTATCTTTAAATTAGTGAAATTGTCTGACAAATTATTTCCAAATTAATGGAAAGGAAATACTGATAAGTTGATAAAGTCTCCATCAAAAAATGATGATAAATTTATAGAACTAATTAAATTACTTTAAAAATCAAAGTTAATAAATAAAATTTATAATAAGTTGATAAAATTTTTATTGGAAAATATTAATAAATTGATAAACTTACTTATTACTTTTTTTCCACTTAATTGATTTTCAAAATATGAACAATTTGTTCTGGTAATAGCAATAACAAATTTCTGAGGTAAGTTTCATTTTTAATTCCATTTTAAAATCAATGCAAATTAATGCTGTAATAAGTAAGAAAGGGAGAGAGAGAGGGAGAGAAAGAGGGGAGAGGGAAAGAGAGAGAGGGACGAAATAATAAGAAGAGTGTTGAAATGTAAAAAGAAAAAGGAGGATGAATAAAAGAGAATGTAATCTTTCTCATTTCAAAAATTTTTTAACCAACATATGTTTGTTTAATTATAAATAGCATGTGAGCCTTTTGTTTAAATGTTTATCGTAATGTAGCATAATTTAATTGTTTTTAAAATATTTTAACAATTTTTATCAAATCATAACTTTTGATAAAAATAATCATTGAATTATTATCACTATTAAAAACAAAATTCTTTTCTTCTTTTTCTCTTTTTCTTTTCTCGTTCTTTTATATGATTGATGAAAAAATATATTAAGCTGGACAAGAGAAATTCTAAAAAATGGACGAAATTTACTTGACGTATACGAAATTTTTTTTTTGTTCAGAAATGGATGTTCCATTCGTTCAACATTAATTGGCAGTTATAATTTAAGCAAAGTTTTTTTCTTTTTTACTTAGTAAAAAATCAATTTTGTTGGAAGAAAAAAAACAAAAGGAGAAAAATCTCTCGCAACTGATTATTTTTCAAAATTAAATACAGCCTCTTTTTTCCTTGAGTTGACGAAAAATAATTTTTAAGGGATTCTTTCTTCTCTTTTCTTTCGCATCTTTTGTCACTCAAAAAAAAGTACTACTAGCAATAATAGTACATCGTTATTACTTTCACTATAACTTTTATCATAATAATGGTAGTTTTTGCTGTCGTTTATTATTATCATTATTAATTATTATTAAATGTTATTATTATTGTTATTATTATTATTATTATTATTAGTATTATTATTATTATTATTATTATTATTATTATTATTATTATTATTATTATTATTATTATTATTATTATTATTATTATTATTATTATTATTATTATTATTATTATTATTATTATTATTATTATTATTATTATTATTATTATTATTATTATTATTATTATTATTATTATTATTATTATTATTATTATTATTATTATTATTATTATTATTAT
>NW_018108508.1:24454-28318 GCF_000183805.2 Loa loa
TTATTATTATTATTATTATTATTATTATTATTATTATTATTATTATTATTATTATTATTATTATTATTATTAATTATTATTATTGTTAATTATTACCCATCGAATGAATGACAAAAAAATTTCCAGTTTTCTCTTTCCATCCATCTTTGGTCTGTTTTCACTTTTCCTCACAAATATTTATTGTTATTCAGTAACAGAATTCTTTTTTTTCTTTCTTCCCTTCTTCCTCTCTTCCTCTTTCTAAACAAATGATATAAATTTCCGAAAATAATTCGAATCAATTTTTCACCAAAAAAAAAAAGCTATTCGATACGGTTTTTTTTTTTTTGATTTTGAGATTATCAAAAAATGCTTTCTTCAAAAAGTAAATCCAAAAAAAAAAGTGTCATCTTTCTTTTTCATTCCTTTTTTTTAAAAAAAATTTAAAATTACTTTTTTGTATAAGAATAAAGTGAAAAACGGATATATTATTGTTATTTGAAAATGTATCAAACGTATGAATGAATAATTTTCATCATTTCTCGGAAAGAGAAAATTAAAATTTCATTTGCCATATGATATATGTTTACATATGTGAAGTTGTTGTAAACATCGATAGATTATTTTAATAATAGCAATTATTGGGATATCGATAACGGCAGATCAGATCAGTTAGGATAAAATTTTACAATGATAACAAATTTTTTTTCTTTTTTTTTGAAGTGATATTAATCTCCCAATTATTCTGATAGTAATTTCAATTTCAATTACAACAATTTCAGGTAGGGGAAAAAATATCATTTTGATTTTTATATAAGATGTGAATTACTATTCAAAAAAAAAAAATCGGCAATTTTTCTTTTTTTTTAATAAGTACATAACAACTGCATTCTAGTAAATACTTTACGTTACATTACGTTACGTTACTTACGCATCCGCATCCGTCAGTTTGCACGTTTTTTGTTAACGGAATGGTTATCTCTGCAGCTATAGTGCAATATATCAATCTGTGATGTCAAGTAAAAGGTTATCAGTAGATGTTAATTCTGGTACTGAATGCTTGAGGAGTACGGTAAACATGGAAAAAGTTGGCAATTCATTTGAATCACTTGAAAATGCTGATCAAGTTTTGGCTGAATTTGGTAAATTTTGCATTACTTTACTAAATCCTCCAACAATTTTTGGACATATTTTATCGAAATATTCCAGGAAATACCGGGTTAAAGTTGAAAAATTTTTTACAAATATTAACGAATAAACTATTGATTGATTTTTTATTTGAACAAATTTGCATGGTTAGTTTTAGATTAAAAAAAAGAAAGTTGACAAGACGGAGACAAATAAAATAAGGCAATTTTTGTTTAATTTTATCTTTTCAAAGATCAAAAATTGATAAGTATGAAATTTCATTCTTTAATAACAGTATAAATATGATAAAAATCACTGAAAGTTGATGAGAAAAAGGAGAAAAAAAAGAGAAAAGAAGTAAAAATAATGTGGATAGGATGGAAATGTTTTAAAATTTTTTTGTCTAATTTATAAAATTTTAGCAAATTTAAAACTTTTTCGTTTTTTTTTTTTGTTAATTAAAATTTATAGGTATTCATCAGCGATATGTTTTATTGATTACAATTTTTTTATCAATTGATTGGGCAATAGCTTCAATATCAGTAATGCATGGTATATTTATTATTGATGATAATGATGATGCTATGTGCTTCTCAAATACAACAAATCTTGGTATCAATGGAAATAACATAAATATATGTATGGAAAATTCTCGAACAATAACACCAGTCTCTGAGGTATTATTTGTCATTTGGTAAGACCCAATGTCATCCTATCATTATCATATAATTTCATGATATGATTAAATTTAAATTTCCCTTCACTATAACATTGTTTACTTGAATATACGAATATTTTAAGTAAACAAGTATATAGAAACATTTTAATTACCGTAAACAAATATGCAGAAACATTTTAATTACCGTGTAATTTTTTTTTTTTTTTTTTCACTGATATCAATTATTCCGTATTATTTTGCATCAATACTATCCAATATTGTACCATATAAATAACATCCGGTACCAATTTATATCAAATATTATTATATTATCATTTGATATTACTCTATAAAGGGGTAATAATTAGATAATATTATATATACTTATCAAAATTTATAGTTTAATTTACGTGGTAATCAACGATACCTGCTAGAATGGACCACTTCAGCTTTTATGCTAGGAAATATGATCGGTGCTAGTACGCTTACATATTTATCAGACAAGTAAGTTATATTATCATTCAATAAAACTTCGATATATATATATTTGGTACTTGATTTTTAAGTAAACAAGTATGCAGAAATATTTTAATTACCGGATACAAAAAATTTGACTTTTGTCTAAAATAAATAAATTTTTAAAAAATATAAAATGCATTAAAATTGAAATTGTCGAAAATTTAACTTTCATTTCATTGAAATAATAAATGGATAAGAACAAAAATTTGTATGATAATTTGCTCATATTTTCTTCATTTTTCTTCTTCCTATTTTTAAAATTTATTTTTAATTAGCAAATATGTTGATGAACAATTTTTTTTTTCCTAGAATTGGACGACGTCCAGTGTTAATTTCTAGCCTATTATTGCTTGGAATTTTTGGTGCATTAACTTCATTAGCTGAAAGTATTCGTACATTTATTATTGGACGTTTCATACAAGGTTTTTGCTCTCCGGTTTGCTTCCTTTTTTTTTTTTCTCTTTGAAAAAAGCTTAGAATGAAAATATTAAGAAAATGAAGCAAGCATTAATGTAACCCGTTTTAAAACCTGAATTTTATCTTTTTTTTGTCCTATTTTCTATTTTATTTTGTTTTTTTCCAGGGTGTATTATTGGTTGGTTGGGTGTTAGGTTATGAAAGTGTACCAATTGGATTACGTGGTTTTATCACTTTGATGTATGGTGTAATGTGGGTAATTGGTTTTTGTGCGGTAGCACCACTTGTCTATTTCATTGTTCATTGGCGATGGGTAATGGTTGCATATTCGGTACCTTCCATAGTTCTCGCTGCTATATACTTTTTGTTAGTAATTTTTTGCTAAAATTCGATTAAAAAAAGTTTTGTAAATTTGAAATGTTTCGTAATGTCTTAAAAATGTTTACACAAATAAGTTAAATTTAAAAAAATTTTTGAAAAATAAATGATATCAATTATAGTACTATTCCGGAAAGCCTTCATTTCTTGATAGTAAATGGACGAAAGAAAGAAGCTGCAAAATGGATCCGGAATGCGGAAAAGTATGGAAAGGTTTTGCATAAAAAAAATGTTGATATGATGGTGGAACAACTTGAGAATACATGTTTAGATGGCAGGATGCATGAAAGTAAAAGGGAAATGACGGCGAATTTAAGGTTTGAAAATTGTTTAGCTTATTTCAATACAGGATGCCAGAATAAGTCTTAAATAACACATGGACGAAGGGTTAAGACTTTTTTCTCAATATTTGAAATTTCCAATGTTAAAGAAAATAAAGTGAAATGAATAAAGTGATATGAATACTTTATGAACGAAGATGGACAAGTAAAAAAGGGGAAAAAAAAACATTGCGGAATGTTTCACTCATTTATTCCTCCTTTTTCTTCTGTGTGAAGATTATGAACTGTTTCAAGAATCTTCATCTGCACAACACTTAATAATAACGACAACAGCAATAACGTAATTGTTATTATTAGCAATAATAATAATAATAATAATAATATAATAATAATAATAATAATAATAATAATAATAATAATAATAATAATAATAATAATAATAATAATAATAATAATAATAATAATAATAATAATAATAATAATAATAATAATAATAATAATAAT
>NW_018108508.1:28357-34364 GCF_000183805.2 Loa loa
TAATAATAATAATAATAATAATAATAATAATAATAATAATAATAATAATAATAATAATAATAATAATAATAATAATAATAATAATAATAATAATAATAATAATAATAATAATAATAATAATAACAATAATGATAATGATAATAATAATAATAATTGTAATAACAAAAGTGTATAGCGATTATTTTGGATAAAAGATAGTAATTTCAGACCATCATTCGTGGAACAATTAATGCAGCATAAAATTTTCTGTGTTTACACATTAATCTTAATTTATCTCTGGTATGTATTTTCATTTTAAACATTCAAACTAATGTTTGAGATATCATTGAAAACAATATATTATTAACATATATATAAGTTATCTTTCTGATTCAAAACTTTATATTTCATTTTCGATGCATGGAAACTTGCTTTATTCCAATTTTAGTTCTTTTATTATTATTATTATTTTTCTTTTTTGCTATTGGAAATATTTCAGAAATAATGAAATCTTTAGGATTAGTGATACATTCCTTTATTATGGCTTATCAAATTACAGTATTCATTTACCAGGAAATAAATACTGGAACTATATATTATCAGGTTTAGCCGAATTACCAGCATATATAACTATACCGTATGCACTTGGAAAGTAATTTCTTGTTTTTCTTTTTATTTTTCTTGATTTTTATTTTACACTTTGATCGATGGCAAATGTAAATTGATTCATACAGCGAACTAATTAGACATTAGGGAAACGAAATGAAATGTTGTAATTAATTTTTAATGAGAAACAAATACAAACAAGTATTCGATGATTCAGGTCTGTTAAAAATAAACAATGTGGTGGAATTGCTACAGAAGTATTCGTTAGTGATCGCAATTTGCCATAGATGATAATTTAAGAAAAAATAAATTTGGAAATAAATTTAAAACTTGAAAAAAAAGGATTTTTAAAAAAATATAAGTATTTATAGTTTTGGACGCAAACGAATTGTTGCATTTATGCATTTCCTTGTTGGAATATCACATATAATTATTATATTTGTGCCTAACAGTAAGTTTTTCTTTTTCTTTTGTTCAAATGTAAAAGTAAATATTATATAAATTACAAAATGTTTTATCGTAATTTTGTCAGCTAATCGTTGCATCAACAAAAATGATATCAGTATTCAATTATTCATAAATGATATCAATATTTCAATTATTCGACAAAAATGATATCAGTATTCAATTATTCATAAATGATATCAATATTTCAATTATTCAACAAAAATGATATCAGTATTCAATCATTCATTTATTTATTTATTCTATTGTAAAATTCAGGCATTGTTTATTCATTTATTTATTTAGTTCAATGTAAAATTGGAGCATTGATTATTTTTTATTTGCTTATTTATTTATTTATTTATTTGTTTATTTACTTACTTTAATGTAAAATTAAAGCATTAGTTATTTATTCATTTTTTCACTTTTTCATTTATATATTTATCTATTTTTTTTATTCATTTATCTATTTATTTATTTATTTATTTACTTATTTATTTATTTATTTATTTTCATGCAAAATCAAAACAGAATGATTATTCGCTTCAGTACTATCAGCGTTAATCATTTAAAATATCGATTATTTGATTATTTAATTCAGTGTAAAATAAATATTAAAAAAAAACTGTCAAATAAATCTTTTCAGATTTCGTTTGGTTATCGATTTTATGTTGGCTAATATCAAAATTTGGAATTTCATCATCATTTATGTGTATTTATGTTTATGGAAGTGAAATATTTCCAACAACAATACGTAATATTTGTTTAGGTTTATGTGCTGTAATCGCACGATTTGGTGGTGTTATTGCGCCATATGTTAATTTATTGGTTTGTTTTTTTTTTTTTTAAATCAAATTTCATTTTATTATTTTCAAAAAGATTTGAAAAAAAATAAGTAAGAAATGAAATTTAAATTTTTCTTTGCATTAATAATGAATATACTTGCAATCCTTTCAATTTTTCGTTTTTTTGTATTTTAAATTTAGTAAAAAAAAAAAGAAAGAAAAAAATGGTAATTATTCCCTTTTCAATAATTAACTACTATTACCTAATATAATTAAAATTACACTAAACATAATTATGTCACATTAATTTGTATTGATAAACTGTTTATTTAAAAATTATTTTTCATAAAATTTTAATATTGAAATATTTTTGATTTGCCACAATCATATCATATCATATCTTAATCATTTCAATTTATAATTTTATAGAGTTCAATACATGCATTATTACCAACCATACTATTTGGAACAATAGCTATAACAGCCGGAATTTTAACATGTATTTTACCGGAAACAAAAGAATGTATATTACCATCATCATTGGATGAAGCAGTACAAGTCAAACATCACTTATCTAAATCATCAGCATTTCTGGAACAATCTAACCTACCAACAACATCATCAACTAATCAATTTGATTTATAGATAACTTTGTGAAGTAACTGATTTAATAAAATAAAAAAAAACAATTAATTTTAATAAAATTTGATAAAATGCGAAATAATTAATTTAATAAAGTTATAAAATAATTAATTTTATAAATGAAATGATTAGTGTGTATACCGTAAATATTATAATCATTTAAAAAAGGGGGGAAAAAAAGAACAAAGGGAAGGAAGTCTATGATCTATAATCTATGATCAACCATAAATAACACATATAATTTTGATAATATAATCTGAAATGGAAAAAAATAAATAAATTAAAATATGAATATTCACAATGAAACAAAATATATTGGAATTAAATATTATAATGAAATAAATAATCGATGATAATAAAAATAATAAGATATATGCATAACGATAAGATGAATAATAAGGATAAAATAATACTAAGGATAATAAATGATTGAAATGAAAATATTATCATTTCTATTTCTTTTCTCTTTTTTCATTTGAAATTAATTACGATTTTGAATAAAGCATGTAGTTCGAGATTAAGCAAGGGGAAAGAAAAAAATTGATTAAATTATTTATCCTATTCAGATAAATTCATATCAAATATTTTAATGTTATTAGTAATTTGTTGATAATTGATTATATTAATCTATGCATGAATGGATGACATACAGCAAATTTTAAAATCTGTAATAAATTATCGTCATATCAATTATAATCCATTATTAATTTCAAATACTAACAGAGATTTGTTGGTAATTGATTATATTGATGAATGAATCATAATGAATTTGAACATGTAAATATGGTATTCATTTAAAGTTTAGTGGTACCTGCTTGTTTTCTTTTTTCTTTATTTATTAATCTAACCTGAAATACAATTTAATACCTGATTTTAGCATGTATGATATGATATGGATGATATGCAAATTTAATTGTTATTAAAATTTCAAAATTAAAATCTTTTTTTTGCATACGCTTTTTGTTATCATTTGCTATCATTAAAATAATAATCCATAAATTTCAAATCATACATAAATCCTTCTATCAATACATGTAAATGTTTCATATAAAGTATAATTTATTATCAATTTTAATACTATCAGTGATTTATTGATAACTGATTGTTACTAATGAAATGAAGGGATGTTAATGAAGTAGGAATTAATTTTAGCAATTAATAACACAACATTAACAGATGTATGAGATAACGAAAGTAATGTTCGAAAATACACGTAAAGAAAAAAGAAAAATCACGCGACACATATTGTCTTTTTCAGTCGTCGCAAATTGTCCCCTAACCTGCTCGATTAGTTGTCAAGCATTTGTTTGTGTGTGCTGAAAATGTGATAGTTAGAGATACCATCGGATTTCATTTTCTTTTTTTTTGTTTTGTATTTTTCCATATCAAAATCTTTAATCATTTGTGATATTTCACTAATCTTATCAATCTTTTGCTCTATCTATAAAATTTGTACTATTTTCGAATTCTTTGCTATCGTTTTGTTAGGTTATAAAAGTTTATTTCATTTATTTCATTTATCAGTTAGAAGTAATCAATAAAGGTATCATATGTAAATGTATGAACGTCAAAAAAAAGGGAAGAAAGGAGAACGTCAATTTCTCAATTACAAATGACATTAACAGTAATAACTGATAGACCGTTAATTAGCATAGGTAATTAATGAGAAAGAAAAAGGAAGCACGAATCATATCATGTCCGCTATGGTATCATTTCAATCATTGGATATGATAGTATTCATTACAGAACAATTTAGATACGGTAGTTATAGTATCGTTAATCTGGGATAGTCTGTTATGGTCGATTTTGTAATATGATTTATACGAAAAGATATCAGAATGATTACTTTCTCATTCTTTTTTCTTTATTAACTTTCATTAAAGTTTTTTTCAAGTAAAAATTTTAATTTCTAATTTAATTTCCAGTTCAGTTTAATTAATTTTCTTTTTAGTAATTCCACTGTTATGGAGTGTATTTTTATATTAAAAAATAGTTCTCCCTTACTTCAAAATTAAAAACAAACCCAAAAATGAAAAAAGAATAATATTTCCTTTACACTATCCCGATTACTTAAAAAGAAAATATTTTTTCTAAATATATATATTCTCTCTCTCTCTCTCTCTCTCTCATCCCCGTCCATCCCTTCCCTCTTCCCCTATTCCTCCCTCCTTTTCTATCTCTTTTTCCCTTTCTCTCTCCTTATGCCGCTCTTACTTTTTTTCACTTTATTTTGAATATGAAAAAGAAAAATTAAACTAAAATATTTTAGAAGCAAAAATAAAAAAAAAAAGGAAAAGAAAAGTTCATCCATCTTTATGTAATAAAATATAGCATTTGTCATATCGATTGACTAAAATTTCTCCTCTTTTTTATTTGTTTTTAAGATTTTATTAAATTAAAATTAACAGGAATGTAAGATTTTTGATGATATTATTTAAAATTATAATTTTATAAATTTGACCTTAATTTATTATTCGATCAGGAATGTGCACAAGGAATGTTTACTTGTAATTTTTGAAATTAATTTTAATTCTCACTACCATCTAAATGTTTTTATAGTTGTACGTTTTGTTGTGGTTGGAAATTTAATTTTTATGAATTCAATTTTCTGTACTTTTTTCTTACCTTTTTCATCAGTATTTAAATGTCGTAAAATTTAAATATTGAAAAAATTGTAATGTGACAAAAAAAAAATGAAATGGGTCATTAGTTCAATTTTTGTCAAATTTTGTGACATGCAATTTTTTCTGTATTCTGCATTGTATCCTGCATTATATTGCACGGCGGCTACTTTAAATGCAAAAGGTCAAGTTTTGAGGAGTCTGATAACCACGTCAGAATTGCTTTCAGTCACGCAGTCATGCTTCAAATGGTTTACAGGTTACTCATCGTGTTGTCACATATATGTCATCAAATTATACAGAAGAACTTATCAGCTCAGGTTTTTTTTCCAACTTTTGATTTAGATAATTAATTAAGCATTTGCCTTGTTATAATTAGGCTTCTCATCTATAGTTCATTTGACATAGGCCTGTTTGATTAGGAATGCAGGGTTTTCCTTCCTTTTAGTAGTAATAATAATAATTAGATTTTAATTAATTGATGGGTGAATGAAATTTTGAATAAGGTATTGACATGTTTAAAATTAATGTGCAAATATGATCAAATTTTTCAATGGTATAAATCAGCAACTAGGAAAAAAAGGAAGTGTTTATTGCTTATTTTGTTAGACGAGAAAAGGAAATTTTAATTTTTTATATTTATTGTTGTGCAAAATAATTGATGAACAAATAAATAAGGAAGTTATTTGATTACTTCTTATTGTTATATGTTTCGTAATGACTATTTATAGTTGTTGGAAAGCAGCGACAATACGATACAACTGGCATAATTGAGATCAATTTATGTGTTTAACTATGGCAAAGTAATTAGTGGCGTTTGTTATGCAGATTTTGAAAGAGTGACACGACAATAAAATATTATTAATGTACAAGGAGAATATATATATATATATATATATATATATATATATATATATATATATATATATT
>NW_018108508.1:34668-42991 GCF_000183805.2 Loa loa
TATATATATATATATATATATATATAATATATATATATATATATATATATATATATATATATATATATATATATATATATATATATATATATATATATATATATATATATATATATATATATATATATATATATATATATTTGTTAGTACTATCTGTTCAATATTGTTGAATACCAATTTGGATTGTTATTAGGTGAATATTGATGAAATTTGATTAAAAATGAATAGTATTGTTCATTGAAATAAAATTATTACGCTTCATTACAGGGCATTAAGGATGTTATTGTGGAAATAATACTGTTATGATATATGTGACGATGTAATTCAAGAAAACGATTTTTTGCTGAAGGATTGATTGGTATCAACATTTTCGGACTAAATTACATTTTCATAATTGTTCGTTAGTTTTTGTCTAGATTCATAGGGATTTGAAAGATATTAGAAGATTTTATATGTTCATTATTTCTAAATAACAGGGCAGGAATATTAAGATTATCCTGGAAATTTTATACCGTATATTATACAATGATGGCTATGGTGTAAACTGAATAATGCTGAGCAATTTTTTATGAAAGACTACAGTATTGTTTTTGTTATCCAGAAGTTTTTTTTCTCTTTTTTTAAATTTATTCATTTATTAAGACTGGTTATTTTATCATAATTCAAAAATTATCGATTTTGTTCAGAGTTTCAGTTCGATTATAATTCAAATGTTTTCTCTTTTTCAGAATATTGAAATCTCTCGATAAAGAAAATACATTATCAGTTATTAGCTAATCAAGATATTCTTGGTATTGAGGAATTATTGCAAATTATTACTTCGATGCTATTCCTTGTTGTATTAAGAATTTTGTTATTTTTAACCAAATGGGATTGTATTTGCATATTTTGATTCTTTTTCTTAATGTAGATAATATTCTTTTTTGGATAGTATTATTTATGAATGTGCGTTTATTTTGACTCTTTCCATATGTTACATGCAAGCATGCATAAATATTGTTTGATGGTAAATCTCGAATAATTAGCTATAAAAAAAATAGGCATAAGATAGTTTTATACGACGAAGATTACACAACGCGATAATCGTTCTTCAATTCAAATTTTTTTTTTAATAAAGGATATTTCAGACTGGATGAATAATAAGGTACGATTTGATGAAGAAATGGGATTTCTGGAAATATGGGATCAAATACGGAAGCGGATTACAAGCGATCAATGCGAAATACAGGAATTTGCAAGTATGCTCCATAATTTGACGTATTCTTCGGAATTAGCTATGAAAAATTGCAAGCCGAAGAATCGTGAGATATACACTGCACTTTGTTGTGTACTTCGTGAGGTATGTTAATTATAAGTGGAAAAATGAGTAAGATTAAAGGATAGTACAGAAGAAAGGTTTCACAATTTATTCTTGTCGACTTTAAATAAGTCAGAAGTGTCGAATGATCATGTGCTGCTTGTCTTATCAGCTAAAAAAATGGATCAATTTTTTAATTTGAAATGGATACATTAGATGGAGGATATTTGCATTAGATTTTTTTGGGAATAACAAGTTTTCTTTTCGATGATAGTAGCGAGAATGACAAAATAATTTGCAAAAGCATCACATATCATCTTCCCACTCATAGATCTTACGATTTGTTAAAATAATGCTACCTTTTTCCACTCTCCGTTTTATGGAGAAAAAAATGAAATAAGATTTTGATATTTTCAGCAAATTATCAACAAAAAGGAGCATTTCACTAAAACATCAAAATATATCGACGATTCAACCGCTATTGTTGATTCGGGATTTGAAACATTTCATTCAGAATCACCCATGGAAAATAGCTCAAAATTGATAACACCAAATCATGCAAAGATTGACCAAAAGGTAAAAACACATCGATCAAAATGTATCAAACCAAGATCACAGAAAATATTATTACGAAATGTGGCATATGATGCTACTGTCGTCAAGAGTGCTTTTAACGATAAAATAATAAATGCCAAGCAGTCAACAAATACCTATCCATACATGGTCACAGCGATAATGTGTTGTTTTGCTTGTTTGATTGCCTTTATACCGCATCGTTTCTTTCCGTGGTTCTTCACATTGATATCATTCAATTCACCACCACCATTATAAATAACAAATATGTTGGAGAGATCATATATACGTGGTAATATCAATAGATAGGCGTAGTTTCCTCATCATCCATTCCTTTGTATCTGAAGGTAAGTAGCTTTATTGATCGTTCTGTAGTGTCATGTATATAATTTGAATTGCTGCTTAATGCAATTTTTTGTCGCTAAAATGTTTGTTGAATAATGAATTATGTTATAAAAGAGGATGTGTAAAATCATTTGATTTACGGTCCATCTATCCAATTAATTAAGGATGCTTGTAATTATCATTTTTGCCTTTCTCGGCATTCTTGTCTCAAATTGTTTTATCTTTTACTTTTCTTTTAATTGCATTAAGCTGTACGTGTCGCTACCGTTTTGTATTTTAGGATCTTTTTTCAGGAATTGTTTCAATTTCTAATTCTGTCGTTTGTTTGCTAAATTCGCATTGTCTTGAATATTTTAAGTATTATACATTTTAGAATGAACCACTACTACCTTTTATTTTTAAAATTTTCCTTTTGGAAGAATTTTTTTTCCATTACCAATTTAAGTGAGAGTAATTTATCCGCCTTGAAAGAGTATTCATTAATGTCTGACGAAATTAAATTAAAAGTAATGCTCATTTGTCTATTATGCAAGGATGAATATATTGTAATAAGTGAGAAACGACAAAAGAAAAAGATATTTTTTTGACAAAATATTGTCATTTTAAATTAATCAATCAAAATATTCAAATGTTTCATAAATGATGCTAAGTATTGGTATCATACACTTTATTTTGTTTGTTAAAAGTATTTGTCTAAAATACTTTTGCTAAATGCTAAAAATATTTGAGGAGTTATTCATTTGTCATTAGCCTTAATTGTCCCTTCACGGTGTAAATTTTCATTCTTTTCATTGTTTCTATAATCTTTTCAGTCCTGAATTTCTTTCTTTAGTTTTCTCAAGATAATTATCCATCTAAATGATCCGATAAATTTGGCCTTAATTTTTCATTCATGCCGTAAGTTTCTATGCTTTTTACTATTTCTATATTTCTGCAATTCCTGGATTTTTTTTTCTAACTTTCTCAAAATAGTTATTCATTTAGATGATCCGGTAGAATGAGAATGAAGGCAACGAATATCCTCTTCAAATTTTCTTTTTATTTTAATTTTTTATTTTGTGCAGTGTTCAAAGTATTTTGTAATATATTTTCATTGTTTTTATATTTTCCCTTTTTTTTTGTACGTATTGAACTAAATAATTAAGTTTAACTTTATGTGTTTTTATCTAGCATGTTATTACATATACACTTAATAAAAGTAATACTGAATACGTACGTTGATCAATGAATGGGAAACGTAACTTTATCATACGTTAGGAAACGTTTTATGCTTAATAACGTCATTATTGATTGTTCAGGTCATTTTTGGTAAAATATTTTTTTTTTTTTTCGCTACCACCAAACATCACTCTATCGCATAAGTTAACGAAAACAACTCCTGGCCCTTTTCCCTCCAGCTAGTATTGGTTGGTGTGTAGTGCCGTAGTGATTGAGTTATTGACCGTGTCTAAGACATGCAGTTTTCGTATCGGGACATGTATGCTACGCAGATTACAGCGTTGCGCAGTGATATTTGATTTAAACCAACATTTCATTAGGAATGGAGTGTGGGAGTTATGCAGGAGCTGTGGCTTCTAGGGTTTTGCGGGGGAACGGGAGGTGATTTGTATGCTTAGTTCCTGTTCATTGGTCATTGGAAATCAGGTTTCTGAAATTGATTTTCAAATTTTATTTTGGGTAAAGAAGAAAGGAAGGTTTTAGTATCTTTTTAGTTTAAAGAAGTATTATTGTAATGTAAATTGAGTTATTAATGCATCGAAAATTCCGATTTTATGTTATTGCAGGAAATTTGAAGCTCGAAAAGTTTAGGACGTGTTCCTAGTTTACGTTTCGAATCGAAGAAATACTGCGCAAATATGGTAAGTGTGTTAACTCTTCAGATATCGTAATCTGCGTTCAAGTTTCACTCACAGAGTTTTTCTCTTTTATTTATTGCCAAAAACATACTGAAAATGATTTGGTCATATATTATGAGTTTATAGGAAGACAAGAAGATAGGATAGGTAGCATTATTGTTATATTTTGCAAATGATTATCTTATAATAGCATTACAAATATTCACAGTTTTGGGCTGAAACATGACATTTCTAGAACAGGACTGAATTATAACTTTGAATCTCCGATTGGTTATTGAGTTTCGAAATACTTATGTTCGCTTATATAAGAATGAGATAGGAAAGGTTTCATGGTTTAGACGTTTCACACTTCCCGTGAGTGTTTGCCGAGTTTTTCAGCGCACAGTTTTTAGTTTTATCTTGTGCTACGATTGAACGCTACCGATAAATGCCTACTGATTCTAAATCTCCCCATCAGAGCAAAATTTACTATTGATTTATAAGACAATTGAGTATGGAGACATTAATACTTTTATTGATGTGTGATCCTTAGCGTATTTTCGATCAAAAGGATTTGAAGCTTTAGGCTGATGTAATAACTTCACTTTTTTCGGATCCTCCTTCCTTTAGCTGTAAACATATGAGAAATGTCGGGTTGTTAAGCTTTTGTTCGTAAGGAAATTTGTACAAACATTCTGTAGAAGTCTCTGTAGGATTTGGAAATATAGCTTACGGAAGAATACACATAAACTTTTGCTATCCTGTATCAGTCTCGTTCACAACTGTTTGCAGTTTTTTAATGTTTTATAATTATCTTTTTAAAAGTTGGTAAGGTATGGTAGTAACAATGTTCCAAAATGTTAATCATATTTGAGACACACAACAGTTTTGGCAAACGATCACTTTTAGTCCTTTCATGATATGTGATATTGCATAGTAAAAATGAAGCAAGGAAGATAAAGGCATGATCAAGCTTTACCCGAACTTTTTTAGGGTGATTCAGTAGTAACAATCCGGACGAACAAGGTGATGACTAACCGCCTGTTGGCAAGACGACAGATGGTGAGACTTTGTTTTGTATACTGTAAAACTTACATTAATTTGACCGTTTTACTATATTTTTCGTAGAATAGAGAGGAGAAACTGTCGTTACTTCCCATAGAAAGTAATCGTTTCCGGTGATCCGATCTCAGCCATTCTATTTCTTTTATACATTCGATGGCATTCTCAAAGTTTGACAATTTGAACTGTCAAGATTGATGGTTTCAATATATGCATGTTCATGTAGTTCCTCTTTCTCCCTGTCGATTTGGATTTGGAACATGTCTGACCTTAGTTAAGCTTCTAATCTTTTGATATCTTTCAGTATTGGCATCCAGTATATCGTGTTATTTTTTAAATGTAAATCTGTTCTTCCTCGCTTGATGTAATGTATATTTTTTCTGCAATTTTTTATTAATTTTCAGGTGGTCGAAATCCTTCATCCTAACCGAGCATCAGTTCCTAAAGTGGAGGTTCGTGAAAAGTTAGCTCAGATGTACAAGACCACACCTGATTTAGTTTTTACTTATGGTTTCCAATGTCATTTTGGTGGTGGAAGGAGTACTGGTTTTGCACTGATCTATGATACAGCAGATTTTGCCAAAAAATTCGAACCAAAATATCGCTTATTGCGAGTAAGTTTCTTGCTCTATTTTTCCACAGACCTCAATATTTTGAAACCAAAGTGATACTGGCAATGAATTGGTTTGGAGCTATCACATGTTTGATAGGGATAACACGAGCAGAAGCCATTCATCCGAATCAGTAAATATGATATATGACACACATGCGTATAATATCGCAAGAGTTATGCTTTGTAATGCTATCCTCAATACATAGGACACATATTTTCTCTCAAATACAGCGATGTGTTTAGGTTGGAATTTATAGCAATTTTGGTTTTAATCTTGGAGCAAAAGCAGTTTCCGTTTTTCTAGTTTGAAAGGAAGGAAGTTGTTGTGACACATTTTGATTTAAAAATGAAGAGGGAAATTGTTGGATTTACAGCAAACGGGCACGAAAGCCGAGAAATCAGGCCGTAAGCAACGCAAGGAGCGTAAGAACAGGCAGAAGAAAGTACGTGGAACAAAGAAGACTAAAGTTGCTACAGGAAAGAAGTAATTTTGTAAGGAGTATTATCAGGCGACAAACGTTATTGTTTCTTGTTATTAAAATTTGTTCCTGTTCTTAGTCAAATCCAATGTAATATGCAGTAAAGGGACTGATTATACTCCATATTCTGTATTTCTGAGAACCTGGAATTCCCAGGATACGATATTTGCTCCGCAGACCATTGTAATGCGGACCGATATTTGTTTCGACGGAAGCATAGGAAATATGAATTATGGGTCGGTTGTTTGCAACATCTCCAGGCTACTAATTATTCTTGCTTTGTATCACATTGCTTAACAATACACACCATGACTTAATGGTGATATTGACAAATTAGTGGTAGGAGATGCCCACATTTAAAACTTCCTTCGAAATTTGTGTAGCTCGTCTCTTTCATGCTTACTACTTGGACCTGTTTCTCGCATCGTCTTACAGTTTTAGTGGGAGATTCATGAGTTACTTAAAAATTTTTCCACTGGTAATATCACTCAGTCATAGAGTAGCCTCGAGTTCCTTTAAATGGGAGTGTCATAAGTTGGACTTTCACGTAGATGGAGCGCGAATCTTTCCTTCAAGACATTGCATTATTTTTTTACTAATTAAAATGCAGCAGATTTAAACAAGTGTAAGAGTAGCTTTATCGCACAGATTTGTTTGCATTAAAAACAAAAAATGGCACTTGGACAACCGACCAACGCTGAATTATAACGATGTTTCACAAGTAGAGCAGCTTGCTTTAGCGGCAGTTCAAGGGCCAAATCTATGGCAAACGTTTTGACTGGTTATATCGAATTGAACGAATTTCAGAAAAAAAGACGGAAGGATATACACATATTTATATAACTGGCAACTGTCGTAGGGAGGAGAAGTAGCACAGTCGTATTAGACAAAGATAAAGGAAATAGAACTTCCAGAATATGCTTGGCTAATTTATTTACCTTTTGATCAACTTAATGCGGAAAAAGGCAAATCTGGAGTAGTATTTGATATGACAGTCATTTATCTAACGTCTGACCTAACTACCAAACTGTATCAAACGGAAAGACACCTGATACCTAAATGCTACCTTGCCCATTAATTCCGTTAACAGCAAAAATTGTGAGTTGAGAAAATAATGGGGAACATGCAATTTGATAGGAATTTGTTTCAAATCAAAGTAATTTGAAAATTTTCTCCAGAAGAGCGGCTTTTGTTGTATCACTTAGATTTTTGTATTCTTCAGTTTGTTTGAGGGCTTTTATATCAGCTGGCTGTTTGAAGGTTCGCACACAAACATCCTGAAATAACTATACATTGATATGGAATGAATGGAATGGCTGGAAAAGTTTCTCGTTTGACTTTAAGTGATAAGATTCGTAAACGGCAAATCTTAATATAAGCTTTCCGCATCATGTCATTGAGATTAAGGTAGACCTGTGAACTTAAGAACCACGAATTTATTTATAAAAGCAAGAGTGGGAAATACCTGTTATGTCGAATATTTTTAAGTTAACAAGTTGGATAGAAGGTAAAACAAATCAACGACTCTTGAAGAAAAACCTAGTGTTCCATCACGGAATAGTGGTTGTTTCATCACGGAATGGTGGTGATAGCCATAACCTTTTCCTCACTTTCCTCAAAGAGTCAAACGAACCAAGAGAAGTCGATAGGTTGACGAAGACGGTTAGCATCAACAGCTTTCTGCTGTATGATGATTCACGGATACGCTGGCTAATCAAGCGATGTTACTCTTAGAATTATACTGAATATTCGAATATTTTGGTAATTCTGATTATTGGATTAGGATTAGGGAGATAACGGGGCTACATTGGTATGGAAGGAAAGAAATACCTGTAATTTAGCAAGACAATACTGAAATAAATTAAAAATAAATGGATGCATTTATTTCATTTAAAAATTTCATTTAAAAAATATTCAAAGTTAATACATAATACTAAATTTAAAAAAAATTTAAACCTCTTCTAAGCTTTTTGTTTATTAAAATTTAATCCTTTTTCAAACTTTTCGTCAATTTTTTTCCTTCTCCTCTCTCTTTCTTTCTCTCTTATTTCCTTCACCATATTTCTATTCTATCTTTCGATTTTTTTCTTTGTTTTCTAAATTAAAAAAAAAAATTAAA
>NW_018108508.1:43235-54135 GCF_000183805.2 Loa loa
AAGGTAGACCTGTGAACTTAAGAACCACGAATTTATTTATAAAAGCAAGAGTGGGAAATACCTGTTATGTCGAATATTTTTAAGTTAACAAGTTGGATAGAAGGTAAAACAAATCAACGACTCTTGAAGAAAAACCTAGTGTTCCATCACGGAATAGTGGTTGTTTCATCACGGAATGGTGGTGATAGCCATAACCTTTTCCTCACTTTCCTCAAAGAGTCAAACGAACCAAGAGAAGTCGATAGGTTGACGAAGACGGTTAGCATCAACAGCTTTCTGCTGTATGATGATTCACGGATACGCTGGCTAATCAAGCGATGTTACTCTTAGAATTATACTGAATATTCGAATATTTTGGTAATTCTGATTATTGGATTAGGATTAGGGAGATAACGGGGCTACATTGGTATGGAAGGAAAGAAATACCTGTAATTTAGCAAGACAATACTGATCAGCCCAAACAAGTTTCGTGACTACAGCAATGTCATCGGATCGCATCAGAAATCTCTCACATTCATCGATTACAAATTGAATTTCGAATTTATCACCAAGCTCCAGCAAAAATTCTACATTTTCAGCTGAAATATATAACTTGCACTCATGGTATTATGACATCTTTCAGTAATTCATAACATTTTAATCAATCAGTAAGTTCAGCAGAACGCCTACTTTTTTCGTTTTATCTCAGCCTCCTTTCTGGCTTTATACTAAGCCGCCTCTTCCACTCAAATTTGGTAAACATTTACCTGATACCGGTTTATGAGACGGATATACAACGCTTAGTAATTCAATGAATTCGTCAAGAATGACGTCCTCAACAGTGATTTCTTTTTTGTCTCTTTCACTAAACTTTGAAAAGAACATAGCGTGGAAAACGGGTGAATACAAGGCCAGATACTGCAATGAATTTCAAACATAAGCGACGAAATAAAAAAGTCACACAATTAATTCTAATCAGCAGTGCAGTGTATATGCCATTATAATGTAAAATATTTTGGCACCATTAATTAATTTAAAACCCAGAACAAGTATTCCGATATTCATAGAATAAGAAGCTTTATCTTCCTTCTTCAGTTACTAGCAATATAAACTGACGTATGTGAACACGGCGCAAGTGTTCTTTTTTCTTTCCTTCTTTTCTCTGCATCCTATACTCCCTTCGTAATTTCTTAAACAGGAGTAAAGAAAAATAAAGCAATAATACCGCTTTGCTAACATGCAAACGAATACCATCGATAACAAGCACGCCATCTGACGTATGTGGCTGTGGGACGGTGAAATCAAATGTCGGATTTTTTCTGAAAACAACCGTGAAAAATCCTTAAGTTGTAGCTAATACAAAGCCACGAACTTTCAACTTTTAGCTTGCTCGAATTAAAGTGTTGGTGATATAAATTAAACTGAACAACTCTTCATTTTTAGTCGAAGTAAACTATCCAAAAATGTCACGATCAAACACTTTCACCGCACAGTATAAACAAATTCAGATATACGACTTCAGAATATCAAAACTGTTTTAAAATTCAACCCAATTACTACTCGCGTATTTCAACTCATCCGCATGTTGACTTGCCCAAAGGACAAAGACTTAAGGCGATAAAAAGGAAATAAGAAAAGCATAAACAAGCTCTACCTCACACCAACGACTTTCTGTACAGTAATATGTGCTTCAACTACAACACGATCGCCACGGATGAAACCTTTATCGACATTCAGTATTTCGTTCCACTCCATGAACGACGGAAAGCCCCAATTATTTGAATTATAATTGAACTTGTTTGTAAACTGAAATAAATTATGAGAAGTTAAATTGTAAATCAAGCAACAATAATTTAAATCGCATTATAACTGTGTTAATCGTTTCTTAATTATAAATTGATAACTAGATTGATAATGTCGTGAATCTCATGTCGTATCACATTTATATGCCAGGCAATTGGTAAAACAATTCAAATCAGTCTTGTAGATTACCTGACGACTAAAATTAGGAATGTCGGCTTTTTGGGAAATCAAGCGGAACTCAACGATAGCATCACAACTCCACAATGTTGATTCACTTTCCGGATTGCAATCTATGTATACACTGAAAAACTTTACATTGCTGGTTCGCTTCGTACATTCGGTTTTAGCTGCCAAACGCCTGAAATGTAAATCTTATTTCATTTGTAGCTAAATTTACTCATACAAAAAAATTAGCTGATGCTTTATTTCGAAAAACAAATTTATTCCACAAGGACCTATTTGAGTTCACTTAACAATTAAGACAAACATTTTTCTAAAACTATTCGTTTGTTCTATAAAAACCACTTATTTCATTTTTTTCAGTTGAGTCAAAATCTACTAAAGACCTTCCTGATTTTCCTTAAACTTTCGAAGGACATGTACCGTTGTGATTCGACACTCCCAACTCCTCCAATTTTTCATCATGAACTCAGTTATGTTATTAAATTACCTGAACCATTTGTACAAGGAAACATACCATGGTAGGTTCGCAATTGTATGGAAAGACGTGGTTACTTTTTGTCTCAGTGCTCCCATGTTCGATATATTAAGCTTTATTGAACCTTCGGTTTTCGAGTCTGCAATTCATAGCGAAATTCGTCAAGACAATATCAACTCTTTTTTATTATCAGTTTCTCATTGAAATGTAGATTAGCACTGAGGCAGAATTAGAATGTCTAGACTGGATTGATTCCTGGCAGTTTCACTATTACATGGGCCATAATTTCCGATGAAATCTTCACCATGACGTATAGCATCATCCGGAGAGCGTGCAAATTCGGAACCACAAGCAGACAGATCGACTGATGGACGATGGGTAACACCTGTACAAGCTGAACTATTCGGTGAAAACAAACGTTTCTGAGGAATGATATTTGTACCACTCTGTCCGGGACTTGAACTTGAAATCGAACTCGAACCAGCAACATTTAAGTTTGAATTCTGCAATCGCAAATGATTCCGTTTTCTCGTGGTTGATACTTGTGCCTAAAAAACCTATGCTCTCCATCGTCCAGCAAAACTCACTCACTTAATTATTTATATATATATTTTTCAAGTTAATTCTTTATGACTGTGCATAATCGTACATAGCTTCAACAGAACAAATTTCCTTTGTCGGTGAGGCAAAAAATATTCTGTGTTTCATTTAAACCTGCAGGTTTCGAATTTTCACTAATTCTTTTAAAATGCCACTCTGAGAGATCTAAAAAAATTGGTTGAAAAAAGAAGAGAAAGGAATGTCTTACATGCAAATTTGAAGAATTTTTCGGGACATGAAATCTTGGAATATATATATCGGACATGCGTTCATTACCTCGAGCAAAAATATTGAGTGCAGGGCAATCTTGATATTGCAAACCCCGAAGTCTTCGTATGTCAGGGATAACAAATCGCTGAACTTATATGTATATGTGTAGCTATAGTTTGTATATGTATAGCTGTGTATAGGTCGTGTAGAAAATATATATTAACGAAACATAATTCCAAAGAAAGTGTGTTCCTTTATACCCTCTAATTAATATTTGGATAGTTCATTTGATCAGGATGAACTAACATTATTTGTAAGGAAAGTACTGGACGATGAAGCTTCCGAAGCATTGTTACTAGGCGGATTAGACAGTACTTCTCCCTGGAGAAAAGAATCAGTAAATTTTACGGCTGATCGTTACATCAATGCTTCTATGAAAAGTGGTATTTTATTACTTCAAATTAAACAAAAGAACATCTAATTGGGTTTTTCTTAATAGATATTTAAAATAAATTAAGAGGAAATAAGTTGTACGGTAATAACAACAAAATTATGTGATGTTCCGCGTTTGTGAATAAGTGACTATGGAGGTACTATGTGGATATATTAAATGATGATTATATGGTTATGAAAACATTATGTGAGAACCAAGATATTCGGACTTATGGACTTATTGATAATTGAAAAAAACGATGTCACTAATAAGTTCGAAAGTTACCCAGAATGGAAATCACAAAGCTGTAGAAATATACCATGAGTGTGAAGTACGGAAATAAAACTGTGGCGGACAAAAAACGCATATTATAAAAGTGCATCAGAGCGCATAACGTATGTTTGGTGTACTTGCATTCAAAGTATGCAAAGTGATTCCTACTTATTATGCAACAGGTGAAAGATTCTTAGTATCTTATTCCTGCTTATTATGCTGTCTACAAAACGAAATCCATGTAAGATGTTTGTTTGAAATAATATTTACCTGCTGTTGCATTGTTGGATCGTGTGAATCTGCTTCATGTGCGGGGACTTTCGAATTAGTATCATTTTCATCACCAACAAATAACTCCTCATCGGACATTGCCATTCACTTCAAATGAAATCGAGATTTTAGGATAGTCAATTTAAAATTAGTTCAGTGCTTAGAGGAAGTGACGTCATTTTAACCAGGGAAAACTTGTAAATTTTATTACAAATATCGAAAACTGAACAAGGGTTAAAACGACATAATGAACCAAAATAATTAAATGATGAAAAGATAAAAAAAAGAGTGAAAGTGATGAATGGAAAGCAAAAGTAAAGAAATTATTAAAGCAATGGAAAAAAAAAAACCTCAAAATTAAATACTGAACTAATTGCCGACAAAGTAATTAAATTTGGTAAGCAAATAAAGTTGCTTTAAGTGTTGCTTTAAGTGACTGTGAAATACAATGAAATAAAAGTTAAAGGAAGGACAAATACTACCAATTAACCACCGGCTACAAGCTCAACTAGCCAAACAAATACCACCAACTCCTTCCACACTAACAATTTATATCAATAAATCATTCAAACCAAACGGGTTCGTTGTGTGACCCACTCATGCAACGTTGATTGTTTTGTTATGGTTGGATTGAATTTTTGTCCGATTTTTTTAATGATTTTGGCGATGATGCTTTACATGTCGTTTCACTGATTTTTCAAACGTTTATCTCCACCAAACATACATGTTATGCGTTAGGCACATCTTGAATACACGTAAGATGATGTTATCATGCTGATAGCAAATGAAAAGTAAATTAATAATCAACTCTTCTATCAAATATCATCTATTTTGCTCATATAGTTCAGTACACATTTTAACCTAGAACTTCTGGTAAATTCACGTTTTCATGTTCTGTTTACTATGTGCAAATTTTAACGCTCTTTTTGTTCTTTTTGTCTTGAACTGTATGTTTTTACCTGATTTTGTCTTGAAATGCACGCTTTTACGGTAACCTTTGCCATACACAGAATTGCCCAACATTTGGATTTACATGCGCGTTTTCACGTTACATCTCTTGTTAACTAGGATTACCATATTTTAATGTAGTATTTCTTGTTATGTAGACTATCCGAAGTGTTGTTCCGCGTTACTTGTGTTTTTCTAGTTTGTTTACATGTGGTCTTCTATATCTGCTTTGTCTAGGAGAAACCGAATATATGTGGTCGTATATTGCTGAAGACGGTTTATGTGTATGTATCCCAGCATATGACCTTCTGGTTTTGGATGTGCTTTTGCTTGTTTGTGTGGCCTAGTAAGGTCTACCCAGTGATTTTTATTTCCATCTCTATAAACTATTTTGTTTCACTATAAAGTGAGACATGGCTTCATTTTCATAATCACGTTTTCACGTGATTCGTGCATACGTCTCATACACCGTGATTTTCACCGTCACTTGCTCATTTTAATGTAACATTCATCATTATGCACATATTTTGTCTCTTCACAGATATTCCAATTTTTCTACCTCTTGTCACATGTATTTTTCGTGTGATTTTGTAATATGTAAAAATTCGCGTGCCTTTTACTTGTGCGTTTCTACGTACTACCCGTCTTTATATGCCTATTTTCATGTGCTCTACTTAATTTGTGCTAGTATGCATAATTAGTCATCCTAGTCTTTGCTTTTGGTAAAAGTTTTATCTTTTTGTTCGTCAGTTATCGATTGAAACGACGTCAAAATGCACGCATGAAGAATATCGAAGTGTATGAGAACGTGAAATTGTTCACGTCAAGACAAACGAATTTGCAAATGCGAATATAGACGATTTGATACATGTCTTAAAAATTTTCTCCAACAATGGATGACCAAACAAAATTGTTGATTGGTTTGGTTTGTAGCGATGAAGAATTGGTGGAGTACTACGTTCAGTTAATCACTGAAATTAAACGGTTCAGTTTAAAAGGTATTTTTAACACGATTTGAGTTTTTCACAGAATATTTCATGTTTTTCTAAATTCGACTATTTGCGCTTGTCACATTATACGAATTTATTAGATAGTTAAATATGTACTCTTGAACAAATTTGATTATATTACATATGCTCATTGTATTTTGCGATTTTTTTGCTAGTAATATTTTACTTGCTGTTTATTTGGTACAAAGAACTGCAAAACAAACATGAGTAGTGTTTTCCTTTTTTTTTGTTACTTAAGTTTACAATGAATGACAGCTTTTTCGCAATATCTGCAGCGCTTTCAGTGTTTCAGTCCGGGAACTGTTAACATACAGTGCTTAATGGTTCAAAAGATGAGAACCCTGAAAATAAGAAGTATAATAATGGTGATAATGATCAGTTAGGAAAAATCATCCAATGCTAATCTTCAATTGTACTAAAAGTTATCAAGGAACTTAACGTTAGCCATACTGCGATTTGGAATTCGGGATTTCAAAAAGAAAGGAAAAAAAAGCTGGAAATAAATAGATATGAGCTAAAACTGATAATTAAAAAAATGCGATATTAATACTCTAAAGCTTTCCAAAATTAGACTTTCGTTAAAAAAAGACGTGATCGCTGTTTGCTCCCATTACTGTTTTCTGAAAAGGCTCAGTTTTTCTCAACGTTCGACCATGCATTTCACAACTAAAGCTTCAAAAGTCAAAAGATTCGGACTATAAGAAAATCTTGTCTCAAATTTCTTCCTCACATTTTTCCTTATTACTTTTGCAGCATTAATTCTCGGATTATTTTTTCCAAATCACGTGAACGAAAAAAAAAAGAAAAGAGAATCCGTTGTTTGGTTGTTCCTACTTCGCTTTAAACATAATTATAATGCCTTAAAATTTGTGTCGCAGAACGCAAGAGTAAAATTCACTCGATATTCTCTAGTGTTTACCTTAGCCATTTGCATTTTAACAACCTCATTAAATGTTCTTTTACTTTTTTTTTCTTATACCTCTAATTTTCTATTTCGATTCATTATCCAATTTTAGTATTATTATTTCAGTTTCTCTACTATTCGATCAAAGAGTATAGCATGAAATTTCTTATCTGAATTATTCCAATAATCTTTCAATGATCTCAATACATTGTTTGCTCTATTTTGAAGATATTTCAATTAAATTTGCCGAAAGATTTTTTCTATTTCTTTATTGAGATAATATCTTAATACATTGTAGACTTATGCTATATACTAAAAAAAAGGACCGTAAAGTTTGTATACATGATTAGATAATGATATTCAACAGTAATACCGTAAGTAACAAACATTAGTAACATATGAGAACTGTTACTGTTACAATTATTCATAATGCAAATTATTCTATGAGAAATTATAAGGAAATTTAGAATGGTTGATATTGAAGCTGTAACACTGTAGTAAAATTTGGATCATATAATGAAATTAAACGTTTCTGGATTTGATAAGTTTCATTTTGTACAGTATCACAATACATCCCATCAAACTTTTTTTTTTTTCAGCTATTTGGTGTCCCGATACAGAACGAAGTATAGGTATTGCAGCCGATAACGATGTGCCATCCGTGTCACATACAGCATTTCAGTTAATTTCAAAAAGTGATACAAATGCGATTGTTATTGCTGGACATGCTGCTCATAATGCCTTATTTTGTATGCAAGCACAAGGTTTTATTTTTTAATACTTATTAATATGATGTGAAATTTTCCTAAGAATATAATTGTACTGTTTAATTTTCATTCTACTATTTAATTTTCATGTTACATGACTTTTGCGCTTATTTTCACTACTTTTCATGAATTAAATGATTTTTATTTAAACCTTATGCTATCTTCTTTCTATTTCAGCACTTGGCTAACGGAAACTTTTAACTTTATGGAAAAATTTTGTTTAAAATTTAGAAGTTAGGTAAATGAAACGACAAGGGTGCATAGTCATCTCTGTATTGCTTCTGTAGGATTGTTCATTCTTTTAAGAGTTACTTCATTTTAGCTTTGAAGAAGAAAGCAATATGTATTGGTACAGCTGCACTTTCTGAGCAGACGGCTCAACTGCTTGCGGAATTTTCGGAAAAGCATCATACATTTCTGCAAATTATCTATCCATTGAAGTACTCAACGCCTGTGACATTAATTAAGGCAAATATTGCGAAAAATAGGTTCAATTCAAAGTATAACTGCAGAGGCAACATTCGAACAACCTCACGATGCTAAACATCGTCTGTACAACGAATGCAACACTGTTCTTCATCAAGTAAGCCATGAACTTATCGATGCTCTGAGTGCAATTTGTGGTTGCAACCCGATACCGATTGCAGCCACATGCCATCAACAAAGCAGTTTGGTGGAACATTTTCGGTTGCAAGAATTGCAATATGTGCATATGCAAATTGCATTTGGTAATGCAGTTGCAAGCATTCGAATTACTGTAAATACAACCAAAACATTGGTTTTGCGGATCACTGGCGAACTGGGGTTCTTCCAGATGGACCCTCGTATGCTTATACTAGAAGGATGTGAAGGTCAAGGAGTACTATGGCGAGGTGATGGTACCATGGAAAGTATTATTCGTACCGGCATCGTGAAAGCCTTGGAAAACTGTGATTGTGATAAAATATCAACAGATACCAATGAGCTGAGTTTGGTGCAGTGTGTTTCGACGTGTCGTTTCATATGATCTGTCAGATATCTAAAACGGTTATCCTCAAATTGGAGTTATTTAGCACTATTGTTTGTAATATTATTCAAGGTTGTGGTTTCATTTTGTTTCCAAACTGGATTCTAGTCCTACTCTAAAAAAAAGTTAAAGAGGTTTGAAAAAAAGTTAGTAAAAGAAAAATTTTCGAAAAAAAGTCAAAAAGTTAAAAAAATAAATTTAATCAGGGACTAGATATGGCATTAGGTGATGCAAAAAAACATTTTCTAATTGTCAAATAAATATTGTGTGATAGCACTTTTTTTTTACATTTATGCATTCTAGACCCTTCGAAAGCTTATTTGTTAACAAGCGATTACTGTTTCTTGAAGGTTGATAACCAACCCATTAATTCTCTGTAAAAAACATTTTGTTAGTTGTTACTGACAAAAACTTATGAAATTTATGATGTGTATATACAGATGCTGTGGAATTTTACTAATCAGTAATTCCATATCTTGAAATAAAAAGTATAACAGTTTTGTCAAAATAGAGAGAATAGAGTGGCTATAAAAAATACAAGGGATTTTCAAATTTTTTTTTCTTTTTTTTTTTACAAAAGAAGCATTTTTTTAGGAGGAAGGCTCTGATGGCGGTTCGTTTTTGTTTGTTCGGTCATAGATCCAGAACTCTGGTACAAATTCTTTTTTCCGATATTTCATCGCATCGATCATTAAGCTAATTGCCATTGCACGATTATTATTTAGGAAACTGTATAAATCTTCACTCAATCCACTTGATTTAACTCTTGTCACAGCTAGACTAACTGCTTTTTCTAAAGCTTCCCGGGCATCCTTTTCACGTTCCGGAGGAATCTTTTCAGCAAAATACATCCGGATTAAATTATTTTCCGTTTCTGATGCTGCGGAATTTTTAAAAAATTGTTTGTTCATTATGATCCCCAGAACTTGACATGCTGGTGTGGAGAGGATGACTGGTTCATCATCAAACATATCAAATTCCGGTGTGACCGAAGAACCACTATCACTTTTATGCGAACCACTGCTGCTAACATTGCTGACACCAGCTACATCTGCTGCAACTAAAAGAGTACGTTCCGGACTCAAACTGATAAGTGGTACAATATATTCTTGTGAACCCTTAGTCCTGGACGTAGAATTTTGCGTAAATTGAGGTGGTATCAGTGATAATTCAAGCGGTGTTTTAGAGCTGACTGAAGTACCACTAGCACAGGGTGCTGCTATTTCTTTAGTACCACTAGCACAAGGTGCTGCTATTTCTTTAGTACCACTAGCACAAGGTGCCGCTATTTCTTTAGTACCACTAGCACAAGGTACTGCTGATTGTATTTCTTTTTTCTTCCTATCAGACCTGAAAAGGTTACTTTCAATTTATGATTGAAATATTGAATTTTTTTTCTTCCTACTTCTAACTAATACTAACATTTCCATCAAAATATTTTACAAAAACGTTGAAAACAGTACGATAAAAGTGTAACAGTCATTTCCGACATATAAATGATTATTGTATCAATAACTTATCACGATAATTATTTAAAATTTAATCGTTTTTTTATGATCAAAAATTTTTTTCCCATATTCATTTACATCATCTTAACCGCAGACAGATTTAGATTCAAAAAAAAAAATTTTTTCTTTTGAATAATACAGAAAAATTGTACACTCTTGTCGCACCTGTCAACTGTTGCTTCTAATTCAGATTCCTCATCTTTATTTTCGGTAGCAGTTAGTTCTTCTGTATCCATTTCAGTTTCAGCTTCTTCCTTTTCTGTTGTTTTCTGTTCTCTCTCAGTATCAGTTGTTGTTAATATAGCAGTAAGCGATTTCGACAGTTTCAACTTCTTTTTTTTCTTGACTTTTCTTTTTCTTAGGTCGATATTTTTTCTGAAAAAAATTATTGAATACTTTTTTATTATTATTATTATCATTATTATTATTATTATTATTATTATTATTATTATTAATATTATTATTATTATTATTATTATTATTATTATTATTATTATTATTATTATTATTATTATTATTATTATTATTATT
>NW_018108508.1:54788-56648 GCF_000183805.2 Loa loa
ATTATTATTATTATTATTATTATTATTATTATTATTATTATTATTATTATTATTATTATTATTATTATTATTATTATTTATTATTATTATTTATTATTATTATTATTATTATTATTATTATTATTATTATTATTATTATTATTATTAATTATTACTATCATTATTAACATTGCTATTATCATTATTAATTTTTTCATTAAAGGTTCTGATCCGTTATTACATTGTACATGGCCACTGTTAAAAGGATACATGGAAAAGTGAAAATTGAAAAGTATTATGATTAATTGCTAAAAAAACCAAATTTTTGTCGCAGTAAATATCAAATTTTATCCTAATTAATTCGAAATTATCCAGCGCTATATGTCTGTAAGTAATAATTAAAATTCTTCAACAGAAAATCAAAATTATACCTTTTCCTTGCTTTCTTCAGCCGAGACTGAACCCGGTTTTGCACCTTCTTTCCATTTCAGGACATTTTGTTTCTTCTTCTTACTTCGTGCTGGTCTCTGTTGTACAGCTACCTGTAATTAAGGGAGGAATTTTTGCAAATACTACTGGCTTAAGACTTTCTTTATGTACAAATCACTGATTATAATGAATGACTTAATTATGATTGCAATTAAATTATTAATTATACAAGTACTTTGAAGTCGCAAAAAAATAGAATGAAAAATTTTCAATTATCTGCTGATTCATTTCTTCGCGCATAAAATAATTATAGTTATGCCGTATAATTTATTATTCATTTAAATTTGAATTCAAATATCGAAATGATAATGTCTTCAAAATATGCACTTTTTCATAATTTAAATTCATAAAATTATCTTTGAAGGAAAAAAAAGAAATGTAATTTGCATAGAATACCATCGAAAACAAATCCAACCGCAATGGAAAAAAATAAATTTAAAATCCATTTCTTATTATTAAATGTTAAAGCACTGGTAGTTGTGATACAATTATGATATTTTCAAATGAAACTTTCGCGAAATTAATTTTCACATGTATTTCACTAATTACTAATGTGTGACACGAACTAATTAACCTATTTATTTGCTTATAAGCCGTGAATATAACGTAAATATGATAAATATAATAATTATAATAATTTAATTTGCAAAATATTGCAAAAATGTGATGTTTTTATGAAAAAATTAATAATAAATGAATTTTAAATTATACTCATTTGAATTTTTTCCAATATCAGAATTTTTTTTTCTTTTTTTTTCATAAAATTTTGTTTATTAGAGTGAACTAAATTGTATTTATTTTATTTCTTCTAAGCATAATTAAATTATTCAAAAATTTTTTTCTATTTATTTCGAACTTCTCTTATAAAAAAATAAAATAAACTTCTAATTTAAATTAATAAAAAGATTAAAAAAAAAATAACAAATCAATCAATAAATATGAAGTAATATTATAATAATATCTTGGTAAATAAATTAAGCAAAACAATGTGATAATTAGGACTTTGACAAATAATGCTAAATAAAGAAATTATGAATCACAAACTTTTTCAAATTGTGTATTTTCCTCTTTAGTACCAATGGCTTCTTTTCTGTGCCGTGAAAATTTCATCCGTAATTTACGAAAATTTGATGGTAAGCCAATAATTTTCAACTTTTCTTTTGTTGTTTTTAAACCAAATGAATCACTTCCAGTTGTATTTGCTATTGCAGTGACAGGTGAATTTGAAGGTGTACTTATATTTGAACTTGCACCACTACTACTACTACCACTACTACTATCCCGTATTGATGATGACTGCTCTTGTTGCTGTTGTTGTTGTTGTTGTTGTTGATCGGATGATATTGTATCGACAAGTAATTTTTCCATTTGTATTTTTCAAACGTACTAGCC